>NW_024082173.1:42672-243171 GCF_003009895.1 Hyaena hyaena
TGTCTTCTTTGGAAAAGTGCCTATTCATGCCTTTTGCCCCTTTCTTCATTGGATTGTTTGTTATTTGGGTGTTAGGTTTGATAAGTTCTTTTTTTTTTTTTCACCTCTAAATATTTATTTATTTTTGGTTCTGTACCATGGTTTTCTTTTTTTTTTTTTAATAGTTTATTGTCAAGTTGGTTTCCATATAACACCCAGTGCTCATCCCCACAAGTGCCCTCCTCCATGGCCGCCACCTCCCTTCCCCTCCCCCCACCCCATCTGCCCTCAGTTTGTTCTCGGCATTCAAGAGAACATTCAAGTTCTTTATAGATGTTGGATACTAAATCTTTATCTGATATGTCATTTGCAAATATCTTCTCCCATTAATCAGTTTCCTTTTAGTTTTGCTACTTTTTTCCTTCACCATGTAGAAGCTTTTTATCTTGTTGAGATCCCAATAGTTCATTTTTGCTTTTGTTTCCCTTGCATCCGGAGACATGTCAAGTAATAAGTTGCTATGGCCAAGGTCAAAGGGAAGTTTTACTCCTTTTTCCTCTATGATTTTGATGGCTTTCTGCCTCATGTTTAGGTCTTTCATCCATTTTGAGTTTATTTTTGAGTGTATGGTGTAAGAAATTGGCCCCGTTTCATCTTTTGTATATCGCTGTCCATTTTTCCCAACACCATTTGCTGAAGAGACTGTCTTTTTTCCATTGGATATTCTTCCCTGCTTTGCCAAAGATTAGTTGGCCATACACTTGTGGGTCCATTTCTCGAGTCTCTATTCTGTTCCACTGATCTGTGTGTCTGATTTTGTGTCAGTACCCTACTGTCTTGATGATTACAGCTTTATAATACAGCTTGAAGTCTGGTCCTCCACTCTTGGTTTTCTTTTTAAGGATTGCTTTGGCTCTTCGGAGTCATTCTGGTTTCATACAAATTTTAGGATTGTTTGTTCTAGCACTGTGAAGAATGCTGGTGTTACTTTGATAGGTGTTGCATTGACTATGTAGATGTCTTTGGGTAATATCAGCATTTTAACAGTATTTTTTCTTCCAATCCATGAGCATGGAATATTTTTCCTGTGTGTGTGTGTGTGAGGTCTTTTCCTACTTCCCTTCCTTCCCACCTCCCTTCCTTCCTTCCTTCTCTCCTTTCCTCCCCCATTGCTTCCCTTCCTCCCTCCCTCCCTCCAGCCTGCTTGCCTGCCTGCCTACCTGCCTGCCTGCCTTTCTTCCTGCCTGTTTATTTCAGGATTTAAAAATAATCCTAGTTCTAAACTTCATTGTGGATACTGGCTTTTTAAAAAGTGAGGGAAATAATGATTTAGTACATTTTTGAATGTATTATCATTGATCAAAACTGAATAGGTCGAATGTTCATTTAATGTAAACAGATTTTTGGTTCAAAAAACTATTTACATTGTGCTCTTTAACAGAAATTGTGAAGTGTCATTACTTAAATAGGAAATTCTAATTTTCCTTCTTTTTTAATCCTGTGAATTATGCAAAATAAAATTATTGTGATTTATTTATTTTTTACAAATAGTTTATTGTCAAGTTGGTTTCCACATAACACCCAGTGCTCATCCCCACAAGTGCCCTCCTCCATGCCCATCTCCCCTTCCCCCCCACACCCATAAGTCCTCAGTTTGTTCTCAGCATTCAAGAGTCTCTCATGGTTTGCCTTCCTTCCCTTCCTCCACTGTTTCCCCCCTTCTTCTCCCCCATGGTCCTCCGTTAAGTTCCTCCTAATCCTCCTATACGTGCAAACATATGGTATCTGTCCTTCTCTGCCTGACTTATCTCGCTCAGCATAACACCCTCAAGTTCCATCCATGTTGCTACACATGGCCAGATTTCATTCTTTCTCATTGCCATGTAGTATTCCATGGTATAGATAAACCACATCTTCTTGATCCATTCATCCGTTGATGGACACTTAGGCTCTTTCCATGTTTTAGCTATTGTTGAGAGTGCTGCTATGAACGTTGGGGTACATGTGCTCCTATGCATCAGCACTCCTGTATCCCTTGGGTAAATTCCTAGCAGTGCCATTGCTGGGTCATAGGGGAGTTGTATTGTTAATTTCTTGAGGAACCTCCACACTGTTTTCCAGAGGGGCTGTACCAGTTTACATTCCCACCAACAGTGTAGGAGGGTGCCCGTGTCTCCACATCCTCGCCAGCATCCAGAGCCCTCTTATTTGCTCATTTTAGCCATTTGGGGGCTTTTGTGGCTCCATACAAATTTTAGGATAGTTCTAGTTTTGAGAAGTATGCTGGTACAATTTTGATTTGGATTGCATTGAATGTGTAGATTGCTTTCGGTAGTAATGACATTTTAACTATATTTATTCTTCCAATCCATGAGCATGGAATGTTTTTCCTATTCTTTGTGTCTTCTTCAATTTCCTTCATAAGTTTTCTATAGTTTTCATCATACAGATCTCTTATATCCTTGGTTAGGTTTATTCCTAGGTATTTTATGGTTTTTGGTGCAATTGTGAGTAGGATCAGTTTCTTGATTTCTCTTTCTGTTGCTTCATCGTTGATGTATAAAAATGCAACTGATTTCTGTATGTTAATTTTGTATCGTGCAACTTTGCTGAATTCTTGGATCAGTTCTAGTAGGTTTCTGGTGGAGTCTGTCAGGTTTTCTATGCAGAGTATCATGTTGTCTGCAAAAAGTGAAAGTTTGACTTTCTCTTTGCCAATTCTGATGCCTTTGATTTCCTTTTGTTGTCTGATGGCTGATGCGAGGACTTCCAGCACTATGTTAAACAGCAGTGGTGAGAGTGGACATCCCTGTCGTGTTCCTGATCTCAGGGGGAAAGCTCTCAGTTTTTCCCTGTTGAGGATGATGTTAGCTGAGCGCTTCTTATAGAGGGCTTTTATGATGTTTAAGTAAGTTCCTTCTATCCCGACTTTCTCTAGGGTCTTTATTAAAAGGGATGCTGTATTTTGTCAAATGCTTTTTCTGCATCTATCGACAGGATCATATGGTTTTTATCTTTTCTTTTGTTGATGTGGCATATCACATTCATTGATTTCCGAATATTGAACCAGCCCTGTAACCCAGGAATGAATCCCACTTGATCTTGGTGGATAATTCTTTTTATGTGCTGTTGGATTCGATTTGCAAGGATCTTGTTGAGGATTTTTGCATCCATATTCATCAAGGATATTGGCCTATAGTTCTCTTTTTTGGCTGGATCTCTGTCTGGCTTGGGAATCAAAGTGATGCTGGCTTCATAAAATGAGTCCAGAGGTTTTTCTTCAATTTCTATTTTTTGGCATAGCTTGAAAAGAATTGGTATTAATTCTGTTTTAAATGTGTGGTAGAATTCCCCAGGGAAGCCCTAAGGTCCAGGGCTCTTATTTGTTGGGAGATTTTTGATAACTGAATTCGATTTCTTCACCAGTTATGGGTCTGTTCCAATTGTCTATCTCTTCCTGTGTGAATTTTGGTAGTGGGCGTGCGTTTAGGAATTTGTCCATTTCTCCTAAGTTGTCCAATTTGTTGGCATATAATTTTTCATAGTATTCCCTGCTAAGTGCTTGTATTTCTGAGGGGTTGGTTATAATAAGTCCATTTTCATTCATGATTTTGTCTATTTGGGTGCTCTCTCTTTTCTTTTTGTGAAGCCTGGCTAGAGGTGTGTCAATTTTGTTTATTTTTTCAAAAAACCGACTCTTGGTTTCATTGATCTGTTCAATTGTTTCTTTGGTCTCTATGTTGTTTATTTCTGCTCTGATTTTTACTATTTCTCTTCTTCTACTGGGTTTAGGGCGTTCTTGTTGCTCTGCCTCTAGTTCCTTTAGGTGCGCTGTTAGATTTTGCACTTGCACTTTTTCTAATCTCTTGATATAGGCCTGGAGTGCAATGTACTTTCCTCTTAGGACTGCCTTTGCCACATACATGGAGTTTGGATTGTTATATCTTCATTTTCATTTTTTTCCATATATTTTTAAATTTCTTCTCTAATTTCCTGATTGGCCCATTCATTCTTTAGTAGGGTGTTCTTTTACCTCCATGTTTTTTGGGGTTTTCCAGATTTCTTCCTGTAATTGATTTCAAGTGTCCTAGCATTATGATCTGAAAGGGTGCATGGTATGATCTCAATTCTTTTATATTTAATGAGGGCTGCTTTATGTCCCAGTATGTGATCTATCTTGGAGAATGTGCCATGCGCACTTGAGAAGAAAGTGAATTCCCTGGACTCAGGATGTAGAGTTCTAAATATATCTATCAGATCCATCTGGTCCAATGTGTCATTCAAGTCCATTGTTTCTTTAGTGATTTTCTGTCTGGTTGACCTATCCATTGCTGTAAGCGGAGTATTAAAGTCCCCTGCTATTAGCACATTCTTATCTATAACATTGTTTCTCTTTGTGATTGTTTTAAATATTTAGGTGTTCCCATATTCGGTCCATAGACATTTATGATTGTTAGTTCTTCCTGATGGGTAAACCCTGTAATTATTATATAATGCCCTTCTTCATTCCTTGCAACACTTCCCTCAGAGAGTCCCCCTCAGGATTTCTTGTGGGGCTGGCTTAGTGGTGACAAATTCTTTCAATTTTTGTTTATTTGGAAAGACTTTTATCTCTCCTTCTATTCTGAATGACAGGCCTGCTGGATAGAGGATTCTTGGCTGCATATTTTTTCTGTTCATCACATTGAAGATCTCCTGCCATTCTTTTCTGGCCTGCCAGGTTTCAGTAGATAGGTCTGTCACCACCCTGATAGGTTTCTCTTTGTACGTTAGGGCCCTTTTCTCCCAAGGTGCTTTCAGAATTCTCTCTTTGTCCTTATATTTTGCCAGTTTCACTAGGATATGTCGTGCAGAAGATCGATTCAAATTACATCTGAGGGGAGTTCTCTGTGCCTCTTGAATTTCAATGTCTACTTCCCTCCCCAGGTTCTGGAAGTTCTCTGCTATAATTTGTTCCAGGACTCCTTCAGCACCTTTACCTCTCTCTTCCTCTTCTGGGATTCCTATGATACGGATATTGTTCTGTTTGATTGTATTGCTGATCTCTCGAACTCTTCTTTCATGTTCCTGGATCAGTTTGTCTCTTTTTTTCTCAGTTTCTTCTTTTTCTATAATTGTGTCTTCTAAATCACTTATTCTCCTTTCTGTCTCTTCAATCCATGCATTGGATGCCTCCAGTTTATTGTATATCTCATTTATCACAATTTTTAATTCATCATGCCTATTTTTAAGCTCCAAGTTGTTTGTAGCCGTAGTTTCTTTTATGTCCTCCATGCTTTTTTCAAGCCCGGCGATTAATTTTATGATTATTGTTCTAAATTCTTGTTCAGTTATGCTGCTTATATCTGTTTTGAGCAGTTCTTTAGCTGTCAGTTCTTCCTGGAATTTCTTTGGAGGAGAGCTCTTTCGTTTCATCATTTTGGTTAGCTTTCTTTCTCTTGTTAGTTTTAAAAACTTGTTATGCTCTCTGCACCTGTGAGCGCTGCTGTACCCAAGAAGGCTCTTTGACTGTCCAGGGCCTATCCTTTCGGAAAGTGTTCTTTGAGTGGTATCTCTTGGTCTCCCTTGTTGAGACCTTGGTTATTTTATTTTCCTACTCGTAGTGGTATTTGGGACTCTCCACCATGTGTACTTTGGCTTGTTTCTTGAGGTAGCCCTGGAGAAGAAAACAGACAGACAAACACACAGGGAATAAAGGCACACAAACGCACAGACAAATCCAACAAACACGCAAACCGAAAGGGAAAACAAGAAAGTAAAGAGAAAAGAGGGAGGAGACAAGGCGAATAATAGAAAATAAAAATACACTAAAAAGTCAAAAAGAAGAAAAGGAAAAAAAAAAAAGAAACCCAATAGACAAAGAACAGCTTAAAGCATATAACCAGATTTCCCAGCTACAATTAAATAGCCAGGTGTGTGCAGTGCTGGTTGAAGAGCATAGAGAAAGAGAGAGAAGACAGGGCGGGGATAAGGCAAAATTGGAAATGAACAGGCAGAAGGGATAAGAAGCTCTTTTCAAAGAGCGAAAGGGTGGGGCGCCTGGGTGGCTTAGTCGGTTGAGCGTCCGACTTTCGCTTAGGTCATGATCTTGCGGTTCGTGGGTTTGAGCCACGAACTGTGCTGACTGCCAGCTCAGAGCCTGGAGCCTGTTTCAGAGTCTGTCACTCCCTCTCTCTCTGACCCTCCCCTGCTCACGCTGTCTCTCTCTCTCTCCTAGAAATAAATAAATATATTTAAAAAAAAAAAACAAAGAGCGAAAGGGTGGAATATGGTTGGAGAGATGAGAGAAGGACGCTGGTGTTATCCAGAGAAATTATATAGTCTGATTACTCCTGAGAGAGATGAAAAGGTAGGTAGGTGTAGAATTTACACCTACAGAATGGATTTAATGTGACTGTTTAAGCAAGCCAGTGATCAGGATTAATCCGGCAGTGCTCCGATTTAAAAAAAAAAAAAAAAAAGAGGAGGAGGGCATCTCTAGCAGGGATGGGTGTGGTTTGATCCAATGTGTCAGGCGGGAGTTCTGCCTTAGCGGTTGTGGGGAGGAGAGGGGCAGCGCTCCAGTCCCTTCTTGAATGAAGCGCTGCAACTCACTTTTTTGGGTGTGTAAACTCCCCGTGCCGGAGGTGCAGCCAAGGTGGACCGTGCCCTATATCCCAGGCCAGGCCTCGTTTCCAGATGCCAGTCCGCGCGCCCCACTGAAATTGCCGGAAACAAACTCGAAGGCGTTCCCCTCAGGGCAGTCCCAGCCTCTGGCCTTCCCCCTGGGGATTGAGCCAGAAGCCACTGCTCCCGTCTCCTCCAGGTCGGGGTGGTGAGCGAGGAGCAGCTTCATCCGGGGGTCGCCTGGGATGAGTGCGTCCCGCCCAGGGTGAGCTGGAGAGCAGGAAACCAGGCCCCTCTGTGTCCCGTCGCCCGAAACTCGAACTCGCGGGCAAATCTCCCAGTTTTAAGCCCTTCGCCTCACCCCTAGGGATCCAACCGAGCCAAAAGCACAAAGGCACGGCCGCCGTGTGGCCCCTCCAGGTCGAGCTGGCGCGCAGGGAGCAGTTTCCCCAGGGGTCACCTGGGACACGTGCGTCCCGCCCAGGGTCAGCTGGAGAGCAGGAAACTGGATCCCTCTGTGTCCCGAGCGGAGGCTTTTCTTTTCTCCGGTGACAGGGACAGTGTCTTGAGCAGTTTCGGCCACTCTCTTTCCCCTCTAAACTCCCCGCAGAGGGGGACTGCCCCCCCACCCCGTGTCTCTGGCCCCAGCCCGATTTTATCTCCCCCAGTTCGCACTCACGCTAGAAGGTTTTCTCAGCGGACTCTGTCTCCTTTTTCTCCCAAACCTGGATTCTGTAAGGGTTCCAATGGCTTCAGGCCTTCTCCGTGCGAGATATGGGGGTGAGTGCAATGTACGGAGCTCCCTACTTCTCCGCCACCTTGCCCCCTCGCCTGCTTCAGATTCTGTGTCCCCCTCTCTCTCTGCCCCTCCCCTGCTTGTGCTCTCTCTGTCTCTCAAAAATAAATGTTAAAAAATCTTTAAAAAAGAAGTGGACACCTATAGTAGTGTAAACAATGCTATGCAATCGTTCTGTGTATTTTATTGAGATCTCTGTGTTTTGCAAATGTAAACAGGCATCCAGTAAACACATCCAGATTAAAAAAGTCTACGGACATGGCACATCACTGTGGCCAGGAGGCAGTGTCCTCTCCCAGCAGAAGGCAGGCCTTGCCCGACACAGATCCTGTCCCAGCCCAGAAGAGTGAGGCCCCTTCGTGACCTGCTTTGGAAGCGCAGGAACACGGGGGACGGGCAGGACAAACAACACATGGGGCCCAGCGCGGGCAGGACAGTGTCCAGCCGGCTGCAGAGACGAGCTTTACAGACCCTCCGCCCTCAGAGACCAGGTACAGCAGCCCGGCCCCGCGTGCTCACACACCGAGTGTACTGTCACTGTCCAGGCTTTACGGGGCTGCCCTGAGAAACACGGGGTCTGCGCACAGCTGACATGAGGCCAGAGACGCCTCTACACCTCCTGGGGCTGCTTCCCGCACGCCGAAGGGGACAAGATGAAAGTCTTTCTCTCACGACAAACACTCTGTACGTGGAAATTAAAATATATATATATATATATATATATATATATATATATATTAATGGAAGTCTGTCAACGAGGCCTGCTCTTCACAGAGGCTGCAGGCTCTGGAGACTGAAGAAATTCATATGGGTCATGGGTCACCTCTGACTGCTCCCCAACACTGAGGCGAAAAGGACTTCCTGCAATTGTGGGAAAGATGGGGGTTCACACAGCAGATCTACACACACGTCGCGGTTCAGACCCAGCTGAAAGTGTGTCCCAGTAAGAGCGGTCAGTGAAACCCACGATTCAGCCACAGAATCTCTGAGGCGGATGAGCACTGCCTGAGCCCACACCATTGAAATGTCTTCTGCGAGCCCAGACTTCTGTCTGGGAGCTACAACAGCAGCGTGGGGGAGGCGAGGGAGTAAATTCAAGGAGCCAGGAAGCATCTGGTTTCCTTCCTGGGGGGTGGGGGTGGGGAGGCTGAAATCCCAGTGGGGTCCACACACCTGCCCACTCTGTCTCAGTAAACACAGAAGACCCCAGGCCACATCTGCTCTCCCTAAATCAGGGCCTTGGAGAGATGATGCACTTATTGATACTCTGTTTAGGGACTAAAAACGGAATGGCAGGAAGAAACAAACATTTCCCAAGTTAAATTAAGCATGGCCGTCAGCGTCTGAGGCTCGTTCTGCCCTGTCCAAGGGCCTTGGAGTGTGGCCAGCCTGGGCTCCTCCTGATGCAGGTGGGCTGAGACACCGCTCTCTCGTCGGGGAGCTACACAGGGCTGAAGCCTGTGAGTGGAAGTTACCCGGCATTAGGGATCATCAGTCAATAGTAACGTATTTCACTTACTCTAATGTATTGAAAACATTTTTATGTTAATATATGGTCCAAATAAAACAATGAAATAGTTTTACCTTTCTTTTCTTGTACCAGTCTCTGAAATTCTGTTCTGTGGCTCACATTTTCATCATATCTAATTTAGACTAACCACAGTCATATTTCCGCCAGGCACTTATGGCTGCTGGCGGCCGTAATAACACAGTCCAGACAGTAGAGACTCAACAGTGTAATGCCCAGGACTGAATCAAACAATAAAGCAGCAAATTGTGGCCAGTTAGAAGAGAAAAATTTACCAAAAGACATATCCAGGAATGACAGAGATCACAGAATTGATGGATAAGGACTTTCAAAACAGCTCTGAGAGGTATGAGAAACAATGGTAAAGATTTAAAGGAAAGCAGGATCATAAAGTGAGAGGGAAGACCTAAGAAGGTATAACATGGAGTCCAGACGCACAACACAGCATCTCGAATGAAACCTCCACTGGCTGGGCTTAACAGCAGATGCGGCTGTGGCGCAAAAACAGATCACTCAACTTGAATCCACGGCAACAGACAGCATTCACACTTGAGGGAGGGAACAAAAGACCAAAAAGAAGAGCAGAGCAGTTTAGCACATGGAATAGGCCAGGATGTCGGCCACGTGTCAGAGTCCTGAGAAGGAATGAGTGGGGTGGGGGCAGACATGACATCTGAAGAGGCAATGGATGAAAATTTTCCAAACGATAGGCCCAAGAAGCCCCACAAATGTTAAGCAGAATACACACAAAGAACATTGAAACACATCAGAAATGAACTGCTGAAGATCAGTTACAAAGATGAAAATTTAGAAGCATGTAGAGCAGCAAACGGTCTACTTTCTGCAAAGGACAAAGGAGGCCCCCTGGCACAGAGGTCTGTAGCACATTTGTCTTCTGGTCTCTTCTTACAGCCTTGAAAGAAGGAAAAGAACCCTCGCGTTTCGTTGGCTGCCGTGTGCACTTGCCAAGAAGATGTGCGAAAAACGGAAGACACAGATACCAATGATGGTGGACACTTCAGAAACAGTGTGGTCAGATGTCTTTTAAAATAGGAAAATAGCAACCTATGATTCCACGATTCCAGACCCAGGGAAGAGGAATTCCAAAGATAAAGATAAAATGAAAACTTTTGTCAGAGCAAAAAAAAAAAAAAAAAAAGCAAATTCACTGCTGGCGAGTCTATACTTGAAGAAACATTAAAGAAGATTCTTCAGGACAAGGGGAAAGGACAACAGATGAAAGCAATTAGGGTCCAATAAAAGTTATAGAACACCAGGAACGGGGAGTATGTGGCATGTAAGACTTTTTTAATTTTTAAGTTCCTCTGGAAGAAAATTAACTGCTTAAAGTAAAAACCTGGAAATCTAACAAGGGAAGAAGAGCTAGCAGCACCCCCACCTGCCTCAGCTGGAGGAGCATCCGAGTGGTCCCCACTGGTGATCTGGTCCAGGAGGTCGTCCAGCATCTTCTGGCTGTAGCTCCCAGCATCCATCACAAACGCCTGCAGGCTGGAAGGGCCATGACAATGTGACAGACAGCGTTTCCCCGGCACCAGGGGCTCTGAGGGGCGGGGCCCGTCCCATCAGCACAGTCTCTCATGCACAAGAGGGTCTCACAGAGAGCTGCAAACCTCACACATGTAATTTGGGGGTGGAAGTAACAGACTTCGTCAGATATTCAAAGCAGCCCATGACCCAGAACGGTTAAAAACATCTCAAGGGGCGCCTGGGTGGCTCAGTCAAGCATCTGACACTTGACTTCAATTCAAGTTGTGGTCTCACAGTTTGCGACTTCTAGACACACAATGGGCTCTCAGCTGAATGCAGAGCCTGCTTGGGATTCTCTCCTTCCCTGTACCCTACTCACTTGTGGGCACATGTATGCTCTCTCTCAAAATAAACCAAAAAGAAAGATTTAAAAAACAGATAAAAAAATAAAACTCAAAACAATGCAGGGATTAGGGGCGCCAAGCCCTCATAGTTGAATATCTGCACAGAACTTCTGACTTCCCTCTGATCTACTACTGACCAGAGGCCTTTCAGAGAACATGAACTGGTTAGCACAGATCTCGTATGTAACATTTACCGTACACCATACTCTCAGCACAAGACACGCCAGAGGAGAATACGTTGTGAAGAAAATCACGAGAGAAAACCTGCTTACAGGGCCATCCTCTAGCGACTGAAGAAAGCCGCGTGCACGCTGACCTACAGGGCTGCTCAGGGTCAGCGGGGGATGCGTGCTTCTGCAGGACAGTCACGGATGTACCTGCTTTTTTTTTTGTTTTCTTTTTTTTTATTATTATTTAAAAACAAAATTAGATTGAGGAGATGCCCCACGGGAAGGGGGAGGCGGGGACTCTGTGTGTTCACCTAGAGTATCATTTTGATTTTCCCACCCTGTGAACACTAAAAAATAAAAAATAAATAAATGGAAAACACTGTAAAAGGGGGCAGGGAGCAAAGACCTGAGTCCTGGCCTCTAAGCCCGGGCAAATCCCCAGAAGGTCTTCTCAGATGCCACACCCTCACATGGAGCAAGAAGGGCTGCCGTTCTGGAAGTGAGACCGTGACGACACACAGATCTCTCTGGGAGCATTTTGGGAGACGCCACCACCATGAGCTCATGACAAGAGCAGGGACACTGGAACACTGTGGTGTGGCCTGGAGCAGAGCATCTGGGGAGGCGACATGGAGACTCCCAGAAGAGTGCCCCTCACACGGTCCTGCTTCTCGTTGTCCGGCATCTGGAGCCCATCTGTGGTTCACAGGTGGGCACCGGGGAAGTGACCACAGTCTAGGAACCCCATGCCCTCTGAAGCAAAGATGACTGCCGCCCTTAAGGGCTGGGACAGGGCACAGGGGTTAAGTGGGGTGTCACCTCTTGTGACACTGCCCTTGCTCACTACAGATTTCCTCCTTGGTCCTCCCGTTCTGCCTCTTTGGGTTCACAAAAATCTGGATTTGGTACTCACCGTATTAAGGGCTTACTGATTTCTCACTGTTTATTTTTAAAATACGTCCCGTATTCTGTTCAGAATTAAACAAAAATCAAATACGGAAAGAATCCACAACTCAGAGATCAAACTTTCCTTTCCTCCTGGAGAATTACTAAAAACCCACAGGCATGACCCACTTCCACCTGGCACACAGAACACGACATTTCTACAGAAACACAGCACTGTGTTCGCGATTTTAGGACCAGGTCTCAGTCACCGCTGGGGACGCAACTGTGTCCCAAAATCCTTCTCTTGAAGCTCTAACCCCAGTACCTCATAACGTGAATATATGTGGAAACGAGGCCTTCAAAAGGCGACAAAGCTCGAAGGAAGTCTTTAGGGTGGGCCCCAATCCGGTACGTTACGTGTTTCTAAAGGGCGCGGAGGCCGGGACACAGACCCCGAGACGGGCGTGCGGTGAGGACACAGGGCGACCACGGCCGTCCACACGCCACGCACAGAGGCGCCAGGAGGAAGCAGCCCTGCCCACACCAGGGTCCCAGCCTCCCAGCCTCCAGCACCGCCGGGCGACCAACACCTATTACTTCAGCCACTCGGGCTGGGGAGCTCTGGCTCAGTGGCACCAGTGGACTAATACAGCCGCCAAGCCACGTTCCAATAAAATCAGGAAACCATCTGAACGTACACAGGTGGTTACACACTTCCATGTTCCTTTTTAAACTATGCCCTTGATCATCACCTTTGTAAAGTACAGTTGAGTTACCTGAACTTCAAGATCAACCCTCAGCAGACCAGTGGTTTATGGACAAGAACCCGAAAATCTCTGCGGTGCAGGCCCGCTGCCATCGGTCTCTCTCGGAAACTGCCCACCAGGAAAATGGCTCCTCCCAAACAGCGAATGAGAGAGAACCTTCCAGCCCGTGCCGACCCCGCCTACCTCAGCGCACACTGCACACCCGTCCGATCCACGCAGGCGGAATACAGCAGCTCCAACACACCCGACTTCAAGTCGCCAACGCAGAATTCCTGCGCGTGGAAAGCGCAGTGGTGGCGCTGGAGAGGAACGTGACTGAGGGCGGGAGGGGAGGCCGCACACGTGAGGCCACGTGCAGGGCCGCGCAGCCGGGACGCGCTCGGCCCCGCGGGCTGTGCCCCCGCCCCGGCCCACGGCCGCCTGCTGGGCACGTCGCTGCCCCCGAGCACACGTGAAGCGGCGGCGGCCTTCCACAGAGCCGGCCCTCCGGGCTCCGCGGCGAGGGCAGACACCGGGTTTGCGCTGCGGGGAGAGCACGCGCTGCCAGAAGGGCCTCGTGCTGACCGGGGTCCTGTCTCGCCCCAGACCTTGCCGGGAGCCGAGCCCGCGGGAGGAGGCTGCCTCCCGTGAAGGGGTGTCAGGGCACCACCGCTGGTGTCCCCATGTGGATGACGTCAGGGCTCGAGAGGAGCGTGTCTCAGATGTGCCCCCCCATTAGACTTCAGAAGCCCCATGGTGTGACTATCACAGCGTCCCCAGACACAGCCAGCCGTCCCCCAGGGACAAAACTGCGGCACACCGACACTCCCAAACCAGCAAGCCAGCCTCGGACTTCACTCGGCCACAAACACAAGTGCGGCCAGCACACCAGTCCCTTCCTTCCCTCTCCACTGCGTCCACCCAGCTCTCGTCTCCCACATTTGCTTACCATTATTTTCCAGACACCCCGGTGCACCCCCTATGCACGGTGGGCACAGGGCTCAGACCCACCCACCAGTATGAGTAGGCGGCAGCGGAGAAGCGTGCCCAGTGAAATGTTTATTCCCCTCACTGGAAAGACCTTAATTTAATTTCATGGCTAGCTTCAGACCCAGAATCCAGACACAGTACTAAAAACAGGTGAGCCAGGAAGATCGTGGGAGGACTCCGGGCCCACCGCGCCTCTGCTGTGACCCCCTGACCCCACGTCCCTGCCCACCCCACACTCACCTTTGCCCCTCGCCTCGTCTTTGAAGCCCAGTGTGGTAAAGCCGGGGAGCAGCTTGCTGGACAGTGAGCTCAAGTCCACCGGGTGGGACTCCTGCTGTGCAGCGGGACCAGGCTGTGAGCGGTGGCTCGGGGAGCTCCCCTCCCCTGTGGGGGCTCAGAGAGGCCCCCAGTGGCACGTGGGGAGGGCACGGGGGCTCTCTACCAAGACCAGCTAAAATCAAATTTACAGAAACCACTACACTTCTTGGGCACCTGGGTGGCTCAATCAGTTAAGCATTCGACTGTTGATTTCGGCTCAGGTTATGATCTGATGGTTTGTGAGCTCTGCACTGACAGTGTGGGGCCTGTGTGGGATTCTTTCTGTCTCTCTCAAAATAAATAAGCATTAAAAAAGTAGCCACTATAGGGCGCCTGGGTGGCTTAGTCAGTTAAGCGTCAGACTTTCGCTTGGGTCATGATCTCACGGTTCGTGGGTTCGTGCCCCGCGTCAGGCTCTGTGCTGACTGCCAGCTCAGAGCCTAGAGCCTATTTCAGAGTCTATATCTTCCTCTCTCCCTCTGACCCTCCCTTGCTCATGCTCTAGAAATAAATAAAAAAAAATAAATAATAAATAAAAATAAATAAATAAATAAAATAAAAATAAATAAATAAATAGAAATAAATTTAAAAAAATTAAAAAAAAAAAGTAGCCACTACGATTCTCAAACCTTAACTTTGTCTGAGCTATGAGATGATCAACTCAAGATACTTTTCAAAGAGACAGATGAATACGTAAACACTTCCACACAGGTGAATAGATGCATCTATGCCCCCATCAAGATCTTCCTCAACAAGATGATCACGGGGGGGATTTCCTCTAAGTGCACATTTGGGCACCTTCCAAGCCCTGTGAGTGCTGCAGGGGTTCAGCACTCTGGCTCCTCGCAGGGAGCCCTCCCTAGGTGTGAGTGAATCTTTGAGATGGTGTCAGGAAGTCAAGCTGTAAGATTTGAAGAACTGAAGCCCTGTGGGAGCAAGGCTCTACACCTGCTACATATGCTAGACCCCTTGTGCAGAGAAGGCCTGTTCAGCACCCCTGCCCCCACTGGACAACTGCCCTCTGCCCAAGTGTCACACAGAGGCTGTGTGGAGGAGGAAGGACAGAAGCATATGTGCAAGGAAGCACACCTGAGTGCCGGCCCCGATGAGGCCCACTGCAGTGCCCACAGAGCTAAGGCATACGAGCACAGCCTAACCCGGACCACAGGGCGATTGGTTTCTCCATGGAAAAGACTGCAGAGACCCTCTCATACCTTCCTCAACTTTAATCCTGTGTGCACTAAAAGAGTTCAGACTGGCTCCTGATCCTTCTAAAGGAGCTAGCGTAATAGAAGGCTGTACCCAGAAACCGCCATCTTACAGGATGTCACAACCTGAGCCCATTGGGCTAGAACAGGACCTTGGTCACCAAGTGCCATGTGAGTGGGCACTCGGGGCTCCATCTCTACTTCCACTTAACAAAAAACCTTCCTCTAAAGGCCCCAAAGAAGGTCCAGGAGGGGCACTTACACATCAGAGTGGGAGAAGAGAGGAGGGGGGCCTTCAGGCCTGGGTGCCTGAGCCTGGGTACAGGGCAGGGAGGACTGGAGACTCGATGTTGACCATGTGAGCGCTGACCATGTAAGTACTGACCATGTACGTATTGACCATGTGAGCACTGACCTCATAAGTACTGACCATGTGAGCACTGACCATGTGAGCACTGACCATGTGAGCACTGACCATGTGAGCACTGACCTCATAAGTACTGACCATGTGAGCACTGACCATATGAGCACTGACCATGTGAGCACTGACCATGTGAGTGCTGACCGTGTAAATGCACTACAGGGAACAGAAGTCAGGTTTCTTGCTGTGGAGTTACAACCCGAAGAGGGAGAAAAGGGAGCAGGCCCAGCGCCGGGAGCAATGGGGTTCGGGTGTGGACACGCGCCTCTGGCAAGTACACGCAGGCGAGCACAGCCATCCCTCCATGAGCTACAGTCTGTCCGGGCTCTTTCCCGGACACACTGAGGGCAGCACCCAGGGCCCAGGAGATTCCAGGGCCAAAGCACGACGTGCAGACCAGCAGGTCCAGCAGAGAAACATCAGCTCCACAGGGAACTGGAAAGTGTGAGGTAAGTAAACATTCATCTCCACATGCTTTACACAACCTGGCGTATGCAAAACATCACCATTCAGGATTCCTCACGGACCACTCGACGTGTGTTTGGAAAATGCGTCTGAGACAAGGATGTGAGGCTCTGGGAGTTCCTCACGGGGACTGAGTGCAGATGAGACTGTGGATACGTCAGGTCAAGTAGGACGCATCGGGATTCACGTCACCTCTGTCCTTGTTACCGCGACTACCAGGGCTAAAAGCTCACACAGGAGCCGCACTGTTTCCACTGGACACGCTGGTCTAATCAGGCGGCAAGGGGAGCTCCGAGTGTGGAGGGGCGGCTCCCACCGGCCGGGCCCGGGTCAGGTGGAACCCACAGGCGCCACAGAGGCGTGCAGAGATGCGAGCATCCTGGGAGAAAACTGAGACCGCGGCGCAGGTGCCTGGCAGGCCTGGCCTCCGCCCCCGGAGAGCGGCATCCCCGCTAAAGGGGGAGCCCACCCGCGGTGTGTGATACACCACTTCCGTGAGGGTCCTGCCTGCGTGGCGCCCGTGGAGGTCCCCCCGGACATGGGGATGGAGACAGGACCCAACGCATGAGCTCTGCCCAGACACTCCAGACGCTACCTGGCCCCCCGGGAGGAGCCGGCTGACCCTGTCCCGGGCCTCGTCAGCCACGTGCTCCACCGAGGCCACCACGTGCTCCCCTGCCGTGCTGTCCGTCAGGCTGCAGGCGTTTCCTTCCGGCTCGAACATGCAGCTGCGAAGCAGGACCACCACCCACGTGACCGGGAGGCCAGGACACGTGCTGCTCCCGCCTCCCCCACGGCCAGTCCCCAGCGCTCCTCAGGGCCACCGGGGGCTGGGAGCAGGGGCACGAAGCACTCCTCGACCCGTCCTTGCAGCAGCAACACACGGCACCTCCACAAACAGCAAGGGAGACCCAAACAGCTGCTGGAGTTTCTCGTGTCTCAGCTACACGTCTGAGTCGGTCTTAACAGCCACCTGACAGGAACTTCACTGCTTACAATGTCATTCAAGGCACCGTCAGAAAAAGAGGCAAAACTCCATGGAGGCTGGAGACGCTAGCAACCAGAGTGAGCTGGGAGCGCAAGGTCGTGAGGCGAAAGCGGCGTCCAGGCCTTTGGCAGGCGGCCGCAGACCCCACGTGAAGGAGAAGATCTTTATTCAAACAGCCAAGGGTTCGCTGGGTGCAGGACCCAAAGGAGGTGGAAGGCTCTGGAAACAAATGGGTGGACCCTGTCCGAGGAGCTGTGAGAGCAAACCTGCTTGGGGACCCAGAGCCTGCAAGGAAGCCCCCCTCGGGCCCAGGCTGCACGGCTGCAGGAGGTGGGGGGTGGGGTGCGATGAGAATCAAGGCACCCCCTCCCAAGTGTGCCACCTGCCCAAGACGGCACAGCTACGTCCCCGCACTGGGGAGCCCAGCCAGGCCGCCGCCAGGCGTCGTGCGTGAGAGGGAACTTCTTCAGAGCGGAGGGCCAACAAGCAGTACGACACACGTGGGGACAGCAGTGGCCAGACAGGCTCCCGTGTCACACCTGGGACCAGCCTGTGTGAGGCTGGCAGGGGCTGTCCGGCCCTTGTGCCCCCAGGTCCCTTAGCGTGACAGGGACTCTCCTGCGGGACAAGTCCTGGCTGGTCCAGGCTGCCGGCCAGCTGCCTCGAAACACCTGAGACCAGAGGTCACGTGTGGCCTCTGGGGACTGGGCTCCTTCGGAGCCCAGCGACTCCGTGGACGTCGGCGCCAGCGCAGGCTCACCCTCGCCCACAGTCCCGAGGGGCGTGTGCCCACCACAGCAAGTGCCTCTCCCGTTACCTGATGACTTCTCTACTAGGCCTTTTGGATTTCTTGGCAGTTTCCACCTGTACAGGTGCCACTTCGGGAACAGGTTCCTCAACAGCTGTGTCTGCGTTGCCCAAGAGAGCTGCCTGCTGAGAAAAATCCAAGTCATGCATTAACGACATGCTGCGCTTCAAAGCTAACAGCCGCTCCTAGAATCAAAAAGGACAGAGCAGCACAGCCGAGGTGCCATGACCACACGTGGGATGGGGATGATCGCAGCCTCACCTGGCCTAACAGCAGACCCCCACGGTGCTACTGCAGGCGGTGGCGGCGGGAGTCAGCACCACAGGGTGGCAGACTGGCTGGGAGCACTCGGGGCTGGCGGAGGGGACAGGCCACGGGTGCACCTCACCTACAGGCCGATCAGGCACAAGGCACTGGTCCTGGATGCAGGACGCATGAAGCCTGGCTCGTGGGACAGATCTGGGAAGCCGTTCCAGACGGCCGAGACATCCCCCTGGACTCAGTGAGGCAGCCACATAAAACTAATCACAGGCCGGCTGCAATCCATCAGACACCAGACTTTGATCAACAACAGATCCAGAACTTTCCACCAACCCTAATGGAGACGTTCTAGCTGGGGCAGGAGCAGAGAGACAGAGTGCCTGGCGGGGAGGGCGGCCTGGGACATCTACCCTAGAGCAGAAGGGTCCACACCACAGCCAGCGACGGATGGACCGAAGCGTGTCATTCACTGGGGGTGAGGTTCTCTTTAGGCAACAAAACACAGAGGAGAACTCTCGTTTCTGTGGCTCCTCGCTGGCCTCGGCTGCTTCCTTTGCTCAGCATCTTAAAGCCTGCGTGAAGGATCTTCTTGGCTAACTTGTAGTACACAGTGTCCGGTCTCTGGTAGGTCATCAGTTTGAAATCTGCCTGGAAGGGAAAAAATAGAATCTGTCGATATGAACTACTAAGACATGAGCAAAAACTGAATTCCTGTCAAGAGGCTAAAACTGAGTGAGAAAGAACTAAATCAGGCTCTTCAGCTTAACAAATGGTTTTTACAGACTCTTTCAGGAAAGTTTCACAGTCCTTACGATGAGAAGCCTGCCAGACCCGGAGCTTCCTCAGGCACAATACATGTGTGTTTTTTGTTTTGTTTTATTTTGAGAGAAAGAGAGTGTGTGTGTATGAGGAGGGGAGGGGCAGAGAAAGAAGGAGACTAGTATCCCAAGCAGGCCCCACACTGTCAGCATAGAGCCCGACGTGGTGCTTGAACTCATGAACCGTAAAATCATGACCTGAGCTGAAACAACGAGTCAGACTCTTCGGGTGCCTGGGTGGCTCAGTCGGTTAAGCGTCCAACTTTGGCTCAGGTCATGATCTCACTGTTCGTGGGTTCGGGCCCTGCATCGGGCTCTGTACTGACAGCTCAGAGCCTGGAGCCTGTTTCAGTTTCTGTATCTCCCTCTCTCTCTGACCCTCCCCTGCTCATGCTGTCTGTCTCTCTCAGAAATAAATTAAAAAAAAAAAAATTAAAACAAAAGAGTCAGACTCAACCAACTGACCCACTCAGCTGCCCCAATACCTGAGTGTTCTAAGAACATGGCAGCTCCCCTCTCTGTCTCCAGCTCCCCTGTTTTGGGTGAAATTGGACGTAAGTAGAGACAAGAAGTGACAGCCAGGTCCATTTAAGTAAAAGCTAAGGGATGAGGTGAGAACTGAACACATTCATGTACTCTCTCTCCAGAATTTTGCCACAAATTCAAAATCTGGTCTATCGGTAATTTCTCTAATAGTAGCAGCAAAAAGGCTTTCCCTAAGAAAGGAGAATCTTGCGGAACACCTTGTATTAAAAGTAATCTTTTGGAAACTTCAGTATCTTGTCACCTTAACCAAATTACACATGGCACACACCTGTCACAGGTGACGTGCCATGAGGACACATAAGGACACCTACAGCCGGACAGGCCCTGACTGAGCCCAGGTGCTGGCCCCACAGCACGGTCCACAGGGCTGGGCGTGAGCCCTGAAGCCCCATCCTCTGCAGGCCTTGATGCAGTCTTGAGGACATGGCAGAGGGGGACGCTGTCCACATCCAGGACTGTCACCCAGCAGCAGAGCAAACCGGGGTCCCATGAGGAAGGTGGAGGACTGTGCACTGTCCACCTCGTAGACTTTCGTGTGGCACCGCCTCTGCGGCTCAGCAAACACGCTCAGTCATGTCACCAGAACATGAAAGTAATACAGCTAAGCCTTCCAAAATTAACAGAAACTAGGGGCGCCTGGGTGGCTTAGTCGGTTAAGCGTCCAACTTTCGCTTAGGTCATGATCTTGCGGTTGTGGGTTCGAGCCCCGCGTCGGGCTCTGTGCTGACTGCCAGCTCAGAGCCTGGAGCTGCTTCAGATTCTGTGTCTCCCTCTCTTTCTGACCCTCCCCTGCTCATGCTCTCTCTCTCTCCTAGAAATAAATAAAACATTTTAAAAAAATTAACAGAAACTAAGAAAGAAACCTGATGCCATTTTCAAAATGACATCATTACCAAAGTTGTCAAGCACTCATCTTGATCCACCCTTGGTTTCAAAGCCAACAAGCAATTCCTACCTCACGGTTGTACCAAGGAACAGAGTTCAGAACTACATACTGGGGAGTCATAGGAATTTATCATTCAAAAAAATTTAAACTTCCAGTTAGTATAACATAAAACTAAGAATTAGAAAAACTGTGTTTCTAAAAATACCTATTCTGGAACCAGACCGAATCAGATACACTCTTGCTTGACCCCTGTGCAATTCTACCACTTCCAGAAAAAGATACTGGTTTCCTCATGCAATTTTTAGGAGACCTGGGCCCGAACGCTCAGACGCCCATGGAAATTTGCAACTAGAAAAAAGCTAATATGGACAGGGTGCTTAATGGACATGAATGCACAGAGAGCTTCGCAACAGTTATTTCAGAAATTGAAACCAGTTTACCTTACATTCTGTGACTGACCTGTACTCACTGGCCATGATCTTGTCTTTCATTGTACCAAAACCCTAGGGGTGTTTTATTATCATAGAGTAACCAGGAGCTATTGCATCTGTGACAGGAAAAGCAAAAAATCCATGAGGATATTTTCTGAAAACAAAAACATCTTTACTTAAGTGGAAAAGCTTTAAATCTAGATTTCCAAATGATACAAAACCTTACACAATAAAAATGTGACACAACTAATAAAATTTTAAGTTTGTGTCTTAAAATTAGAAATAAAATTTGCACTCTTTAGAACTATAGTAGGTATGTTTGAGGATTAAAAATTCCAAAACTAGGGGCTCCTGGTTGGCTCAGTCTCTTATCCATCTGACTTTGGCTCAGGTCATGATCTCACGGTTCGTGAGTTCAAGCCCCGCATTGGGCTGTGTGCTGACAGTTCAGAGCCTGGAGCCTGTTTCAGATTCTGTGTCTCCCTCTCTCTCTCTATCCCTCCCCCACTCATGCTCTGTGTCTTTCTGTCTCTCAAAAATGAATAAGCAACATTTTTAAATTCTGGAACTACCATCCTGGCTCCAGCCATGACACCTGCATCATGGCAGTTCCAACCTCCCCCAGCACCCTGTCCTGCAAGGACTGGGCACAAGTAGCTCTACCTTCTGACAGGCCCTCCCACACCAGGCTGAGCGCTACCCAGGGAGGGCGAGGGGTCCGCTTCACAGGTGTTGGAGGTGAGGGAAGAATACCACCTCACAAAGGAAGATACCCCGAATGTTCCCATCCTCAAACTTTACCTCTGGATCCGGAAGAAAAAAAAGCTCCAGCAATTGCTGAATAGACGTACTCTCAGATGACGATTTTAAAAAATACAGAGTAAAGATGAATCCAAACATTCTGATATCAAGTCACTGGAGAGCTCCAACTGCACAGCACGTCCCGTCTCACAGTGGTTTAGGCTCCAACAAGAACTGGGCTCAAGGACAAACTCAACCCAGTCTTGGCCCCAAAAATCTCAGCTGGATGGGAGGGGCATCCACCACGGCATCAGTCCCCAAAGACTCAGTCCCCTGGGAAAGTGCTAATATTCTTTTTTTTTTTTTTAATTTTTTTTTTAATGTTTTATTTCTTTCTAGGAGAGAGAGAGAGAGACAGCGTGAGCAGGGGAGGGTCAGAGAGAGAGGGAGTCACAGACCGAAACAGGCTCCAGGCTCTGAGCTGGCAGTCAGCACAGAGCCCGACGCGGGGCTCGAACCCACGAACTGCGAGATCATGACCTAAGCGAAAGTCGGACGCTCAACCGACTAAGCCACCCAGGCGCCCCAAAAGTGCTAATATTCTTAAAAAGACAACAGGGAGCAATCACTTATCAACCTGTATGAGTCTCCCCGGTCACTACTGGGCCCGGGACATTCCAGACACAGAGGAAGAGCTCAATGTGTGCGATTCCCCTGTTACCCGTGGACCCAGTACGTTGCAGACACAGTACAAAGACCAGAACACAGAGGTCAGGTTTCACCAACTATCATTTTACTTGGCAGGAACAAGTGGCCACACTTCTGCTCCCCTCATCTGTAAAACAAGGGTACAAATGCAACCGCACGGGGGTCCCTGTGAGGACAGCCACTGACTGCACCTCTGGGCCCACAGTGTGCAAACAAGGTTTCTGGTGAATGTGCTGAACACAGATGCCAGCATAGGTTCTGTTCCCTAAACTGTAAGAACATGCGTGCTCTTGCCCAGAGCCGTCCGCTGACGGCCACGCCCAGCACCCGGACCTCACCTTCTAAACGCACTAAGGAACCAGGACGTCTTGGAGAAATGGCTGGTTTCAAGGCTGAAGCAAACAGGAGTGCAGACCACGAGTGGATCCTCGAGAGTGACCGTGATCAGAGCAAGTGTGAACCTCAGCCCTCCAAGTATAAAGAAGGGAAGCACTGCATGTGTGACCTCAACCTAGCAGGTAATCAGACCAACCCCCAGGGACCAGCGAATGTACCAGCTTTGCGGGCACGTTCACCTAAGGATCTGCTGTTTCACGCCTGACCTTCCCCCTCCCCGCCGTGCCCAGCGGCCTGGAGTCCTACCTGTTCACCGCGGCGATGACTTGCACGGGGACGGCTGTTGCCAGAACACCACCCCCTCCACGACGACTGCAACACGATCCCGCCTTCTTCCCTCCGCATTACAAGCAGTCAAACCCAGAGTTTCTCAAACCCAGAGAAAAGAAACCCTCGAAGCAACACTCCCTCCAGTTCAGCTCCTCCCGAGCATCTGGAAGCCCCTGCAGAAAGTGACCGCGCACAGGGTGGAGGGCCCCGAGCATCCCGCACCCTGTCCTTTGGGGAGCCTGGCACAGCCCCTGCGGTTGCTGACGGAGCCTCAGTAACCGATCTGAGCCCTAGTTTCCTTCTATCCTTCATGAGCTTGTGAGTATTAAAAACAAGCAAACAAAAGGACGGGGCCCAGAGCGGCAGGTGACCAGGCCTTGCTCTCCGGGCTCAGAGGTGGCCAGCGGCACCTCACAGCGAGCCCTGGAAGAGAAAACGCTGCCCCCCTTCCCGCACTCGCCCCAAGGCGCTGAAAAGCAGGGCGCCAACGGCTGTCCCAGAGGCGGGCGGCCGGCTGCACGGGGGCCGCGGACGCGCGGACCCACCCGCGCCTCTCGCCTCCGAGGCGCACGCCCCCTTCCCCGCTTCCTCTCCTCCCGTGACTGAGCGAGAGCACGAGGCAGAGGGCAAAGGGCCCTCCGGACGCGCCCCTCACTCGCGACGCCGACCCCAGCACGACCGCCGCGGGCTCCGGCCCGGCACTGGGCCACCGCCCTGCCCGGTGCGTGTGCCGCTGCACACGGGCAGCCCTCTCCTCGGCCGCTGCCGCCCGCCGTCCGGGGCTGGGGCCGCCGCTGCCGCCCCGCGCGGCCTTTCTCTCCTCCTCTGTCCCGAACGCGCTTCTCCTCCGGTTTCTTCTTCACTTTCGGCCACCCCGGCTCGTGTTGGGCCGTCGTCATCGTAGCTGGGGGCGTGCACAGACCCCAAAAGCTCTGTCACGTCACTTGTCCCAGCCTCGCGGACGCGCTTCAGGGGCTTCGCCAAGGGCTTGGCTGCTCGCCTGGAACCGAGGCCGCGGCTTCAGGGTGTGCTGGGCGCGCGGAGGGGCGCCCGGGGCCTGAGGTGAAGGTCGGGCCGGGAGGGCGCCGGGCCCAGGAAGCAGCTCCGCCGCGGACGCCCCTCAGCGCCTCGCGGGAGCTGCGTAACCTCCGGGAGGGGGCTCAGGCCCCGACGCTCCCGGCCTGTGTCACACCGCCCGTCCTGCAGCAGACGCCGGGCAGCAGGCGCAGGAGGGCCCGGGCGGGACGCAGGCGACACACGGGGACGCGTTTCCCCACGACCACAGAAGCCGACCGAGGGGCAGCAGGCGGCCCGGAACCCCGCCCGCGGTCCGAGGTGCTCCCCGAAGCCCTGCCCGCGAGCCCGGACTCACCCCCTGCGCCCCCCCCCCAGCCGGCGCGCCAAGGGCCCCCGAAGGCTGGCCGGGGATCCTGCGCCCGAGGCCCTGCCTGCGATCCCGGGGTGTCTGCCCGAGACCCCCCCCGCCGACGCCCCCACAGGCCGAGCACCGCTCGGGCCTCCGCTTCGTGCCCCCGGCGCTGCGGGGCCTGGACGCGGGGCTGAGGGCTGTGCGGGCACTGCCGGCGTGTGCGGGCCCGGCTCGCCACCTGCCTTTCTGCGCTTCGGCCCCCGGCCGCACCGGAAGTGGGCGCCCCGACCGGAAGTCGCCCCCCTCCCCGGAGGCGCCCGCAGCTTGCGGGTCAGAGGTTGCCCGCGGCACTTCGGAGCGCGACCCGCAGGTGGGCGGCCGGCTGAGCTGCCCCAGGCGGCAGCGTAGACGAGGCGTGGGCGGCCTGAAGCAGGCGCCGCCCTGCGGGGCCTGGCGGAGCGGCAGGTGAGCTCCGGGGGTGCGTCCGAGCCCACGCGCCGGGGAGGAAGGGCACACGTGCACCCCGCCCTCGCAGCCGGCGTTGGTTGGACTGTTCGGTCGCCCCTGCTGCCCGCTACCTGACGTTACCGGACCCGGGCGAACTCCTGTGCTCCGCCGCCGTGAGGGGAGCCGGGGTGGGACTCGCGTGCGGCCGGCGCCCAGGGGCGGTGCCCTTCCTGGACCTGCCCCCCTCGGAGGGCGAGGCTGGGGCAGCGCCGGAAGGTGAGGTGAGCCGGCGCAGGGTGCGGGGCGGGGCAGGGCAGCTGTGGACCAGCACCGGTGGCCTCCGTGAGGCCCGGAATGCCAGTCTGAGAGTGTTAGAGTTTTCCCAGATGAGTCCTAGGCCTCGGGGTTTTGTTAAATGCAGACTCGGGCTGCACCCCCACAGCTGTGGGAGCGTGGCTGCTTCACTGGGCACGGTAGTAGCACCAGCCAGCCTCTCTGCGTGCCACGCACGTGTGTCCGGACTCATCTCGGCTCACGAAGCCTCCCAGGCCCCTGCAAGGCAAGGCGTGGCTCGTGGCTGATACCCAGGCTGTGCTCTGAACTTGTGCGGTGTCTGATCCCCAGTCTGGTTTTGTAAAAAGCACTTCTTGGTACAATACTGTTGTAAACGTAGAGCTGATGACTGTGTCTCATTTGTTTTCCTAGCACTGCCAAAAAAGAAGATATAAAGCTGAGCGTTAGAAAGTTTCTCAACAGACGTAACATTGTGTCTGGAGACTACACGTGGACTGAGTTTGATGATCCTTTTCTGAGCAGACACGGGCAGTCTGTGTCTATTGCTGACCCAGAGCTGAAGGTTAAAGAACCATAAGTAAATGATTCATATTGCTGAGAAATCGCTAATCCATATCTGAATACAAAGTCAGGGTCATGGTGGTACCAGTCTGGCTCATTTGGCGGATCATGCGATATTGATCTTAGGTTCATGTTGGGTGTTGAATTTACTTTAAAAAAAAGTGACGTCAGTATCATGGATATCCACTTGCTGCTTTGATGGCATATTGTCAGAAATTGGTTCCTTGATCAGTTGGTGAAGAGCGAGGTGCTGGGCGTGGAGGCGGCCCCCATGTCAGGATGCCCACAGCACAGGAGGGGGACTGTGTTGGGAAAGCAGAGCACAGTGCTGTGGAAGGGGGTGCTGTGCTGACAGGGCCCCTGTGCCTGGGCTCTGTCCCTCCAGTCAGCAAATGTCTGTGCAGCTCTCAGTGGGCATGCACTGCAGGAGGCATGGGGAAGGCAGGGACGCGATGGGCCTGCCGTGGAGAAGGGCTTCTTCTAGTCCGGCATGTGGACTGCCTCGCCCACCATCACTGTGGGAGAGGGTGGGTGCGTTGGGGCATTTTGTCACTATAGAAACAACCCAGAGTGTCTGATGCATCACCTGTATTTGCATGGCTCCTGTTTTATAAAGAATTGATTTTGAAGCATTGGTTTCACACTAAAATTTTACTTAGAAGGTGGAGCTCCCTTTTCTTCTACTAACAGTTGTGGCTTTGTCAGTTTAACGCACCATACTTGATTCTGGACAGCCTGGAGGAAGCAGAAGTGTTTTCCATGCTACTGTGGAAGGACAGATTAATGCAGCCTAATTGGAGGGCATGGGTGCTGGCGATTAGCCACTTTAACATTCTCGTCTTTGCAGTTCATCTAGAGGAATTTGTCTGAATACATAATTATGTGATTTTGTGGAAATGCGTGGGCAGTTTTTTTATACACATCGTTAATAGTAGCTAACAACTTGAAATATCCTAGTTATCTGTCAGAGATTGGTGAAGTAAATGATATAATCACACCAAATATATCATAGCTGTGAAAAAGAAGTGAGAAAGGCACAGTTAGAAAACTATGTGATCGAATCCTTTTTGGTCAAGTACATGTGGCTGCGTTATAGACCATTGTGTGTGTGAGGTTGGATGGGAGACTTTGACGATCTTCTTTCTGTATTGTTCGTATGTTTTCAACATACATGTAACTTTCATGATACAAAGAACAATAAAGTGGTATTTTAGACAAAAGGGAAGAGAGAGAAACATTTTAAAAAGAGTTGATACTGAATCTGAACGTAACAGCCTCTTTACCTAATCTAAGAACTAGTTTCTAACATTCTGTGTATTCAAGTTCAACTTTTGGATTTACAATGTAATCTTTATAACTAGAACTGGGAAGGGGGTTATTTTCAGTCTGTGTGAGTTTATTTTGATTTTCCTTCTCATTGCAGCCCATTGACTTGGGTGCCTGCACGATTGCGCTTCACATCTTCCAGCTGAACGAGGGTGGCCCCAGCAGTGAGACCCTGGAGGAGGAGACCGACAACATCACGGCAGCGAGTCATGGGTCCTGCCTGCAGGTACGTAGGCCTTGGAGGGGGTGGCGCACCCAGGACACGACGTTAGAGTCAGCCTGTGGCCTGCGCTGTCCAAGCAAGTTAGCCCAGGAGATTGTATTCGTCCATCTCTTTGGTAGGCTTTCATGGTGTTTTATTTCTTATGGGATGGAGAGCATGTCACAGGGTAAAAATAGGGATCTCCACCATAAGACTGTGTTCCTTCAGGTGGTTCCTTCAGAGATGATGCTGAGAATCTGGAGGTGTTCTTTCCTTCCCAGTTGATCATCACCTCCCGAGCCCTTCTTTCCTCCTGCCTTTTCTGGGCTTCCCTGTGGACTCTGCCATGGTTCTAGCAGGTGGAGTCCTCAGCGTTCACATCTGGTGTCCCAACTGCTGGCCCAGACCTGCCTTGGCTCTACCCAAGTGCTGGCTGGTGCGGAAGAGCGGTGGGGCAGGCTCTGTGCAGGTCCACAACAGATAATTGTATGTGGTCACGTGATGAGAAAGTAACCCCGTACTCCATTTTATTGTCTGTCGAAAGCTGTGGGACTGGCAGGTACTTTGCATCTTTAAAGAAAAATTAAACTTTTAAGAAAAAGTTCAAAAATTTAACTTCCTAGTAATGAGACCTTCAGCCTGTTATATGTGGTACAACAGAGAGCATCAGCAGTACGGGGCAGACCTCTGTGGTCAGTGTAGTGCTTGCTTTCCAAATATTGGGCTTTTGTTTTCCTCCTGCAGCTGAATTCCATGGGCTTTGGTATGGACAGCCTGGTATACGAGGTGGAAGTCCAATCTCATGTAAGTTGCTGTGTTATTTTGCAAGAAGGCCTGGTTGTTTGAGATATGATCAGTATTGTGTTGCTCTCCAGCGTCTTGGAGCCCCATGACCCAAATAGGCTTTGGGGAACTTTTCAGGCTCCCGGAAGCCCATGTCCCAGATACCTGTCCCGTGCGGGAGGAAGGGGAGGGTGAAGAATGAAGGGACAGCTTTCACTGCATTGTGCTCTTAACCCCTTGGGATGAGGAGGCAGGGCCGAGGGGCAGACAGAACAGGTGGGCAGGTCCAAGCAAGAGGTGGCTGGTCTGAACCCCTCTTCAAGGGGAAGGGTCCCCCATGCTGTGGGGGATGCCAGAAGTCCATCCCCACAACACCACAGGCTGCGTGACCACAGTCAAGGCTGTTGTCCAGAGTGAATGTGCTGTGGCTTGCCCGCTGCTGTGTGATCCCAGAGGGAAGAGCCCACTCATCCCTTGCTAAGTCTAGTCCTTTTGTGGGTCCTCTGTGTCTGTACAGTTAGAGTAGCAGCAGCCAATCTGGCCACGTACGTTCTGAGTTTCTTCCAAAATGAAAACTTATGAGGCATCTGGCACTTGGCGCTGCCAGTCTCTGAGAGCTGCCCTCTCCTCGGGCACCAGCTCTCGCAGCACCTCTGGTGGGAACCTTTGCCTTGTCTGCACCTTTATGTGCATTTTACCTTTCTTCGCTCAGCTCCTCGATGATGTGATGACACCTTACTGTTTTCAGACAAGAACGCATCGACAGCAGTCTCATTGCCTGGAACAGGGTGGTGCTGTCTCATGGTAAGAGCATGTGTGGTTTTCTTTATTTAACCATATAATCTGTGTGAGTGAAGTCAGGCTTTTTTACTTGTCCCATTGGCCTTCGAGGAGTCACAGTTCTGTTTTCTGATGCAGCCAGCGCTGTCCTCGAAGGTCCCCTCCCTGAGAAGCCACTCCAGCTCACATTACTCTGGGCATCTGTCACCTGACCCTTCACTTGGCAGCTGCCTGGTCTCTGCCTTGTGACCTTTCTACGTTATGATTAAACTTTTCAAATAATTGCCTAATTCCCCTAAGTGATCACTACAATCCTTAGGACAGAAACTGCCTCACATTTTTGTTGTATTCCTGGAGCTTCGCTTTGTGACCTTAAATTGCAACATCCGTGCTTCGCTGAAATTCTGCCTGAATCTTCTCTGAGGGGAACATTGGATTCTTTCTTGATGTTAGTGGTTAGAAGGAAATCGAGAGAATGCCCAAATAATAGTGAGGTGGGAATGCAGAGTAATTAGCTTCTCAGACAGTTAAGATTATATGCTTCTGTGGAGTCTTACAAAACTGTCTTTCTTTTAAGATTTATTTGTTTTGAGAGAGTGCATGCATGGGGGAAGGGCAGAGAAAGAGGGAGAGAGAGAATCCCAAAAAGGCTCCATGCTGTCAGCACAAAGCCTGACTCATAGATCAATCTCACAAACTGAGATCATGGCCTGAGCCAAAATAAAGGTTCAGATGCTTAACCAAGCCACCCAGGCGCCCCCAAAACAGTGCTTTTAAACAGCAGATATTGTCACCGTATTGTCCTGATACTGGGTTCTAAGTACGCAGTCAGTAGGTATTTTGATTAGTGAAATAGAGTGTTTTCCATTTAGAATTGGTTATATGTTTCTTCTTTAATTATCAAGAATGCATGTAGAAAATCAGATGCGAAAGTGTCTGCGTTTTCTGATAGATGCGTTTGTCCCTCCACATTGGCCGTCTCAGCTACTGCCCGGCGTCCTGCTCGGTGGCACGTGGGCCAGGGGGCTGTATGAGCAGGGCCTCGCCAGCTGCTCTTCTGGTTCAATGTGGGCGGCGGTGAAAGCCGGGGATGCTGTGCGCTGCAGAAATGGCAGACTTCAGTGCCTTAGTCCAGATGCTTCTCATGAAAGCTGTTTGGCCTTCCACAAGGTGCCTTAGCGAGTGGGTTTTACAGAGGATGCGTGGGGACAGGGAGGGTGTCAGTGCGGACGGAGACCAGGAAATGTGCTCACTCTGGACGCTGAGGGGATGCACAGGCCGGGGGGCGATGCCGTGTTGGGTCATGGAAGCTGAGAGCAGAAACACGGGCTGAGGTCAACTGGGAGAAAAAGGAAAGCCTTGCGAAGTGTGATGTTAGTATTTTATAGCACGTGCGCTGCTAGCGGGCTTCTTTGCGAGCTACCCAGCAGTCCTTGGAGTAATAGCATTCGGAACTCTGAGCTCTGCTTGATTTGTGTGCTGTGGATAATGAAACTACTGTTGTTTTAAGGAATTTGTTACCACGCTAACTGAAAAACACAGGTCCTCCGGGAACTGGAAAAACATCCCTGTGTAAAGCACTAGGCCAGAAATTGATCATCAGACTTTATTATTTTTTTTTACAAATAGTTTATTGTCAAGCTGGTTTCCATGTAACACCCAGTGCTCATCCCCACAAGTGCCCTCCTCCAGGCCCATCCCCCCTCCCCCCACACCCATCAGTCCTCAGTTGTTCTCAGCATTCAAGAGTCTCTCATGGTTTGCCTCCCTCCCCCTCTCCCACCATTTCCCCCCTTCTTCTCCGCCATGGTCCTCCGTTAAGTTCCTCCTGATCCTCCTATACGTGCAAACATGCAGTATCTGTCCTCTGCCTGACTTATCTCGCTCAGCATAACACCCTCCAGGTCCATCCATGTTGCTACACAGGCCAGATCTCATTGTTTCTCATTGCCATGGAGTATTGCATCGTATAGATAAACCACATCTTCTTGATCCATTTGTCCGTTGATGGACACTTAGGCTCTTTCCATGTTTTAGCTATTGTTGAGAGTGCTGCTATGAACATTGGGGTACATGTGTCCCTGTGCATCAGCACTTCTGTATCCCTTGGCTAAATTCCTAGCAGTGCTATTGCTGGGTCATAGGGGAGTTGTATTGTTAATTTCTTGAGGAACCCCCACACTGTTTTCCAGAGGGGCTGCACCAGTTTACATTCCCACCAACAGTGTAGGAGGGTGCCCGTGTCTCCACACCCTCGCCAGCATCTAGAGTTCTCTGATTTGCTCATTTTAGCCACTCTGACCGGCGTGAGGTGGTATCTCAGTGTGGTTTTGATTTTTATTTCCCTGATGAGGAGGGATGCTGAGTATCTTTCATGTGTCTGTTGGCCATCTGGATGTCCTCTTTGGAGAAGTATCTGTTCATGTCTTCTGCCCATTTCTTCACTGGGTTGTTTGTTTTTCGGGTGTGGAGTTTGGTGAGTTCCTTATAGATTTTGGATATTAACCCTTTGTCTGATATGTCATTTGCAGCGAACTTTTTGCATTCCGTTGGTTGCCTATTAGTTTTGTGGATTGTTTCCTTTGCAGTGCAGAAGCTTTTAATCTTGATGAGGTCCCAATAGTTTATTTTTGCTCTTGATTTCCTTGCTTTTGGGGATGTGTCAAGTAAGAAGTTGCTACGGTGGAGGTCAAGGAGGTTGTTTCCTCCTTTCTCCTCTAGGGTTTTGATTGTTTCCTGTCTCACATTCAGGTCCTTTATCCATTTTGAGTTTATTTTTGTGTATGGTGTGAGAAAATGATCTAGTTTCATTCTTCTGCATGTTGCTGTCCAGTTTACCCAGCACCTTCTGTTAAGGAGGCTCTTTTTTCCATTGGATACTCTTTCCCGCTTTGTCAAAGATTAGTTGGCTGTACACTTATGGGCCCAATTCTGAGTTCTCAATTCTTTTCCATTGGTCTATGTGTCTGTTTTTGTGCCAATACCATACTGTCTTGTGATCATCAGACTTTAAAGCAGGTAATTTGAGAAAGGGGAACAGCAGGACAGGATTGTTTGCTTTTCACGTGTGACATAGAAGGTGTTTTCATTTCTTAATCATCTTCCTTCAATAGTAGATGCCTTTCTTTTAGATCAAATTCACTGCTGTACTGAGCATTGGCCTGAGTTAGAGTTTCAGTCTTTTAAATTCACGGCGCTTGCTTTACGATCAGCACGTGCTCCTTCGGGGACTGCCCTACGTGTGTGTCCGAATGCAGTCTGCCCTCAAGGCCAGATGCTTGCTGCTCTAGCTGACGGTCTACTGTGCTGTTGCCTGAGAGAGGCATGGCCAAGCTAGGGGTGCATTTGTTTCTCATTGGGTTCTGTTTTGGAGTTTATGGTTTCATCACGTTTAGACATCATTTGACCATTATTTTCTCAATGAATCCCCCTCCCTCCCTGCAACGTACACAAAAATACATTTTCTACAAATGAACCCATTTCTTTGCACCTTCAATTGTTTGACATTCTCTCAATGGCCACTTATGTGTCTTTTTTGTCTTTAACGTTTTGAGAATTTTTCTGTGTTCCATTTTGTGCAGTTTTCTAAGATATTTGGTACATTCACAGTGTTCTGTCACCACGTGTGTTGAATTCAGAACATCTCCATCACCCCAAAAGAAAACCTCACCTCCATCAGCAGCCACCCTCCGTCCTTCCCAGAGCCCCTGGCAACCTACTCTGCTTTTGGCATACATGGGTTTTCCTGTTCTGAGCATCTTAGGTGAAATCATACACAACGTGACCGCTGGCGTCTGTCCAGACCTTCAGCATGGGTTTCCGGGGATGCTGCACTTAGAGTGTGTCCGTACGGGCCCAGGGACAGCGTACCATTGCCACAGGCCCCTCCAGGGCTCAGGCTGCTCCTTGCTGGGCGTGTCACAGCCACGAAGCGGGGGCCTGGGGCTCCAGTCACCTCCCAGGGCCTGCTGCCCCAGGAAGCTGGCAGGATCCCGGTCAGAACCGTCTCACGGGTGCTCTTGGTGGTCGGAGTGGCTGGGAAGGTGGCCAGCGAGGGGGAGTGTCCCTCAGAGCCCCACTGACCACGTGTCACAGCAGGGCCACAGCGCCTCGACCACGCCGTTGACTCTCTGGGGAGAGGGGCTTCTGGGCGGAGTGCTGGACAACGGGATTCATCTTGCTGCTCTTTTGTGCTGAAGCCACACTCAGAACAAGACCAGCGAGGGGGAGTGTGCACACTTGTGCAGTCTTGTGTCTGTGCTCATGCACGAGAGTGCACATGTGGCATGTTAGCATGCTCGTTTATGTCTGCACATGTGAGCATGTGTGATCGTGTTGGTGCACACATGTGCCTTTGTGTCAGTGCACTTGTGAAGTGTATGTGTGAGCACATGTGCACACTGTTGAGTGTGGTGTATACGTGTGCACATGCACATTTGTGCCAGTGCACGTGTGAGCAGGTGAGTGTGTGTGCACATTTATGTCTGTGCATATGTGTGCACACGTGAGTACCAGCGCCTACCCTCCACCTTGCTCCTCCTGTCTCTGCCCACCTCGCCCCAGTGCTAACCCTTTGGGGGTTGGGCGCTTAGATGTGCACACCACGGGACTGCAGGTGGGCTCACGACAGAGCTTGTGAATGACCTTCCTGTCCGGTAGGTTGAGGATCACATGGAGGGGTGCTCTGAGAGCCTTAAGAACATGAGCCTGTCTATGTCGAGGGGAGGGGATGAGACTGGACTGCAAAGTGGGGCCACGTTTAGTCCCATGAGACTTTCTGGGCCCGCAGTCATGTGTGGGGAAAGATCTAGATCGCCCCAGGCATGGGTCGTGGCCCTGCTTTTAGGTCTGTGTCTTAGTGTTTTCATGGTGAACGGGCCCTGATGTTGTCGCTTCTGAAGTTATTCTCACAGAGCAAAAAGGTGTCTTTGGGAGGCTCATTTCTCATAGGTGTGAGTGGATGAGGTCACCACGGCTCCCGGTCAGCCAGGAGACCCCACCACCCGCAGATTTGGGGGGCCCTGGGGTAGTGCCGCCCCCAGCCCACTCCCCGGTGGCCTCCTGCGGTGGCAGGGCACCAGGTGCTGAGGTCACAGGCCTGAGAAGAAGCCCCAGTGAGGGGCCAGCAGCCTGCACACAGGTGTATCTGGGGAGGCATGTTCTGTGCAAGAGGCCGAGACGTTGCTGTCTCCATGTACCGAATGGAACCTTCAAGTGCTGTAAAGAGTGCTTTCCCGCAGCTTGAGCTCTGCCGGTGGGAGAAGTAGCCTCACCGCCTAGCTTGCATGCTGGTGTCAGACGTGGCCTCAGAGGTGAGTGCACTGCGGGAGGCCTGCCCCGAACTGTCACCGGGGTCTCCCACCATCTGCGGCCTCTGCTGTGTTGACGGCTGGGTTTCTGGGGGGTCTGAGACCCTGGTCAGGCAGCCTGTCATCCACCCTGGGTCTCTGAGCGTGTGCTGTGGACAGTGGTGGATGGCAGGATTGGACGCCGGAGTCCTTGACTCCTACGTTCCTGGGATGCAGAGCTGTGCTGCCAACCCGGGGCTGCCCGTGGGCACATGCCGGTGTGCAGGGCCCATAGGGGGCAGCCACTCTGCCCACTCCCCAAGCCCAGTTACCAGCCCCCACCACCCTCATTCTCCAGCACACCTCACATCCTGGGCCCCATCTCCTCTTGCCCACCTGTGATCAGACAGGGCTGCCAGAAGTGTCCCGGTCGTCCCCGTGTACCCTTTGCTCCTGGAGATCTCAGCACAGTGTGTGGAGCCAAAGGGATGTGTGTTGATGTGGAAGCCCAGGTAATCAGGCTGCATGGAGCCGGACTGACCCCAGCCAGAGGTTGGCCTCAGCATCAGCCACATGGCCCAGCACCCTGCCAGCAGAGAGGTCTCCTGGCTGTCCAGTAGAGCACTTTGACCATGTGTTGGCAACACAAGCTTCCCTCCAAGCTGGTCCCTGGCCCCTGCCCAATGGCCTTGTAATCCACAATGTTTCTCATTGTCTTGGCCCTGTCCCAGCTGCCCGGTGGGAGGCGGACACCTGGCCACTGCAGGTGCTGGGCAGCAGAGGTACACTCAGTGCATGCAGGAGGCTTGAGCAGGTGTCCCAGGGAGCTGTGTGGTGCCGGGGGCAGCAGAGCTCATGCTGTGCCCCAACTCAGGAGGGGAACAGGATCTGAGATGGTCAAATGGGGGCCTTGGAAAACTCCTGCACTTGATAGCCGAAACCCTGAGGGGAGAGGCAGAAAAAGGGGATGTCCGTACTGAGCCATCCTTGGGAAAGACACTGTCCACAGATCTCTCACCTCCGCCTCTTCTTTGGCCTTTCTGTGACTTTTTCCCCAGCACCATGGCCTTTCTGTGACCCCCGAGGGGGCAGGCTCAGGGTGATGGTGTCCGAGGCAACCTGGAGGGAATGTGCAAGTCTGGGCTCCCAGAGTAGAATTGGCCAATGGGTCGATTGTCGCAAGGAACTTTGGGATCGACATCCTGCCTGAAGCAGGCGGTTGGGAGCCAGGACACACCACTTGTTCATTGAGGGGCTGCCATGGGAGGTGTTGTAGTCAAACCTCAGGTCCACACGTGGCCTGCAGCCTGCAGGTGCTGCCTGCCAGCCCAGCTTGTCTGGGGCCCCCGCCTCTTCTCTGCAGGTTTTCCCCTGGCCACAGGGGCCTTCGGGGCAGGACCGACCCAGCTTTATGAGGCGCCTTGGGTTCTGCTGCCACGACGGCAACTGGGTTTGGTACTCCTCAGTTAGGCCTGTGCCGAGCGAGCCTGTGCTTTTCTGTCCTGCTGGGACCGTGACCAGGAAGTGCAGCGGGTTCTGTCCCCCAGGAGGGAGGTGTCTCCTGCTTCTACTGTGAGCTGAGGACTCAGAAGCGTAACCTCTGCGTGTCCCAAGCAGAGCACAGAACAAAACAGTGATTTGGAGGCTGACCTGTGTCAGGGTCCTGAAGGTCACGTTTGCCAGGCTGAGATTTCATTAACACGCAGTTGCGTCCAGGACGCCCTGTCCCAGGGAGATTGGCATGGCGGCATCTCTCCGGCAGAAGGCCCTGGCTGGGGGCAGGGTCAGCGGTTACAGTGCCTGCCTCCGTCCACAGCCACTCTGGGCCAGTGCAGTGGCCTCTGCGCAGAGCTCCTGAAAGTCAGCTGTTTGTGTTGGGGAAGTGGAGGTGACGATGGCCTTGTTGGAGCATCATGGAAACGACACATCTTGCACCAAATCATGGACTAAACCTTTAGGGATGATGAAAAACAAACATTAGGAACCGAGCTTTGGCTAAGAGTGGACCCAGGCCCCACTGAGTCTGCCAAGGAGGGAGATCATGAGGTTCCCTTCCCACGGCCTGAGTACGGAGGGCCAGTCACGGTGTTTTCAGAAGGAGTAGATGACGGCCCAGCTCATATCTGGTGGCGTGTCAGGGAGGTCATTTAGGGAGTGATGCCAGCATGGGCTTTAAAGGCAAGAGATGGCCATAAGTGTGGGGGGGGGGGGGGGAGACCCGGCTCCAGGCCAACAAAATAGCACAAGAAAGGTCAGGAATGAGAAATGAGTCCAAAAAACCTGTTCTGCCTACAGCATGTGTGCTGTGCAGGTGTGTGTGTGTGTGTGATATGTGCATGTGTGTGTGTGTGTTGTATACATGGTGTGTGTCATGTGTCATGCGTTTGTGGTGGATGTGTATGTCTCTGTGCTGTGTGTGTTGTGTGTGCATGTGCTGTACAGGTGTGTGTGTGTGTGGTATGTGCATGAGTGTGTGTGTTGTATACATGGTGTGTGTCATGTGTCATGTGTCATGCGTGTGTGGTGGATGTGTATGTCTCTGTGCTGTGTGTCTTGCATGTGTATGTGCTGTATGTTCGGTGTGTGTGTGTCCTGTGTGTGTGTTGTATACATGGTGTGTGTCATGTGTCATGTCCCGTGTGTGGTGGATGTGTATGTCTCTGTGCTGTGTGTGTTGCGTGTGTATGTGCTGTATGTTTGGTGTGTGTGTGTGTGGTATGTGCATGAGTGTGTGTGTGTTGTATACATGGTGTGTGTCATGTGTCATGTGTGTGTGGTGGATGTGTATGTCTCTGTGCTGTGTGTGTGGTAGATGTGTATGTCTCTGTGCTGTGTGTGTTGTGGATGTGTATGTCTCTGTGCTGTGTGTGTTACGTGTGTATGTGCTGTATGTTTGGTGTATGTGTGTGTGGTATGTGCATGAGTGTGTGTGTCCTGTGTGTGTGTTGTATACATGTTGCGTGTCGTGTATTGTGCGTGTGTGATGGATGTGTATGTCTCTATGCTGTGTGTTGCGTGTGTATGTGATGTATGTTTGGTGTGTGTGTGTGTGGTATGTCACATGTGTGGTATGTGTGTTGTGCATGGGTGTTGCATGTGTGGTGTGTGAGCGTGTGCACGGATGTTACGGCACAGTGTCTCATGCGCTCTCGGAGCCCTCATTAACAATGCTGTCGGGTCCTGGCAGGAGGCGGGAGCCCGAGCATATTTGGGGAACTGTAAATTTTCCTGGTGAGAGCTTGTGAGAGAGAAGATCCAAACTAGAATAGCTGAGCAGGTGTGCAAGCCGAGCACCTGCAGGGATGAGGCTACCACCCTGCGGCCACCTGCATCTTCTCTCTCCAGCCCCCCCCGTCTCACCAGAGCCCACACAGTGGTGGAGGCCATGGGGCCCGACTTTAGCAGCGCCCGACACGCTGGCTCTCAGGGACTGTAAGTGTGTGCCACCTACCGCCGCTGCTTGGGCCACATGCATGGTTGTGAATTCACACTCGTGCAGACGTGGCCCCACTTAGGGACTGATGGTGGGCTCACCTCCTGCGTAGTGTTGCCCTTGGTGCCACGTTGAGGTCGGCTGCGGGGAAGCCTCCAGGGACACCCAAGGAGTGCTGAAGCCGTGACCCTGCGTCTGCACATGCAGTTCAGCTCGGTTCCAGGGACGCTTTGGCTGGGTCTGTTCAGGTTCAAACTACTCTGAGCTTGAAAACTCCCACTGTTTCAAATTTCATAAAATCCAAGGCCGGCTGCAGTCTCAGCATTTCCACGCATTGTCAGTGATGCCATTTCCGTCTTGGGAAGCCCCATGGAACATGTCCCGTCCTGGCCAGTACGGGGGGCTCCTGGGCCGACCCGCACCCCCCTCACACCCTCCCTGTGCCCGCGTGTCCTCTCCGCACCTCTCCACTCCACGAGATGCGTGTTTCTACTGCTGCCCTCTCCACAGCACTCCCACTTCCTCCTGCATCCCTGCTTCGCCTCTCTGTGCTGAGGTCTGTGATTGTGCCCTAGAACCCACCTCCCCATTGGTGGGATTTGGCTTTGGGAAGCGTGCTTTTCATTGGCCCATGTTTTCATCCAAATGTTGTTTTCACTGGGGAGTCATGTTGTAACACAGGGTTCCTTGCTGTGCCCAAACCCCCGGTGTGCTGGCCTTGCCTTCCACGTGGGATGCTCCCAGACCCTCAGCTCGACCTGGGTGACCCCAGAGTGGCCAGAGGCCCCAGAAGCCCTTGGTCAGCAGGCCTTTGTTCTACAGCAGGAGCAGTAGAACTCTGGGGACATGGTGTCCTGTTCAGTGCTCAAGGGAAACTTGCAGAAGATTCCCTGAGGATTTCAGCAGACAAGAGGATCACGTGGCCATAAGGTCTGCTTATCCTGCACACTTTCCCTCAGTTTCCCCGGGGCTGAGGGCCTCGTCCTGATGTGGGTGTTCCTTCTGCATGTGATTTGTTTTCTGATGAGTCTGTGCACTTATCCCTGGAGGTGGCCACAGCCATGCCCACACTGGGCGGTGCACTGGACAGTGTTTGTGCAGCTGTATCACTGCTGTGGCCTGGGCAGACTTCAGAACTCCCCTGGATCCCCTAGGAGAGCCCCCCGCCCACCTCGGCCCCAGAGGCCGCATGCAGAAGTCCCAGGGTGCTCCCGGCCTCGCAGGTCATTCAGGAGTCCGTGCCTGCCTGCCCCTCCTCCCATCTTGCAGATGGATTTGTGCCTCTGGAGCCAGAGATGGGCTGTGACAGAAGCCAGGGACAAACAGGCCCCAATCTCCAACCTGTTCCAAGTGAATTGCTGGTCATGACCCCTGCACTCATTCTGTGCATTGGCGTGGACTACGCTGTTCATCTTTGCCCTGGCCAACTTCGGCATCTTCATCCCCTTCCTGCGGCCTAACTGGACCTTCATCGCCTATGGTGCACCCGTTACTGTGGGAGCAGCACCCGCTGTCCCAGGGAGGCCCCCCGCAGGCCCTCCCCCAGATCTGGCTCAGGGCCCTGCCATGCCTGCCGGTCCCCCACACCTGAGTCACCCGCAGGTCCGCACCCTCTTCTGTGGCCCCCACTCCCCCTCTCTTCATCCCAAACGCCCACCATTGCCCCAGTGCCTGGAACCTTATGTCTGTTCTCTGTGCAGCTCCCTGCTGTGGCATCCGGGTTGAAATCACAGGAGTGTCTGTCACTCGCCTTCCATCTGTGCGGGGATAATGTGTCTGGGGCCCCTGGTAGAGGGGCTTTGGGGTGAGGCAGGCAGCCAGGACAACAGGAAGGAGTTGCAAAGGGATCACAGGGCTCAGAGACTGAAGGCTGACTCCCAGGGATTTACATGTCATTCGGCCTCAGGGTCCAGAGTGTCCCATGTGGGCCCCGCTTGTCTGCAGGTCTGCAATGGGCAGGGTCAGGCTAGCTGGAGGGTGAGCCACGCCGGGGTTCCAGGGAAGACAGTGATTATAATGGTGGCCCCTCTTGCGACATGAGTCTGTTGGCAGGCGATGGCCAGGCCTGGAGTGGCAGAGGCTGGAGAGAAAGCCCTCCGGCCACTAGGAGCCACAAGACGGGCCCCAGTGGGGACTGCAAACCCCAAGGCAGCCTTGACAAGAGGCTCCAGACATGTCACCAGAATAGGTTTCAGGCCACGTGGGTGGGAGTCAGGGACACACATGGGTCTGGTGTGCCAGCCTCGTGGGGAGCAGGTGGCAGGTGCAGGTGTGTGCTCCTCCTCAGGCCATGTGGGCACCGCCAGCCTTGCACCCTCCTCACTCTTCACTCTGTGGCCAGTGAACCTCGGTTCTGCCAGTGCATTCGTGCTCTGGGGTCACCACTGGCCGACCCCACCAGTGAGCCTGGGCACCCACCACGGCCTGATGTGGAAGCCCGCTGCCCCCCACCCCCATGCCATGTGGCCACTCACATGGCCAGCCTCCCTCTGCGGGGCCCTCAGGGTATCTGACCCAGCAGATACCCTGGTACAGCTGGCCTGGTACAGCTGCCCCACCTTTAGGCCTGTGGCTCAGGGTTGGGGGGGCTGGGTGGGGCCTCCAAAGCCAGCATCACACGTCCCACATCACCCCGCATGTCTCGTGTCTTTTCCAGGCTAGAGGATGGGCAGAAACTGTACAATCTCGTAGGTATCCCATCTCAAAATTTCTCCAGTTGTCCCCAAAACCTGCTTTGTTGGTTTTTTTATAACCCAGAATCCAGTCACGATTCATGCTTTGCATGCGGTGATGGGTCTCCTCTCTCCGGCCCAGCACCAAGGCCACTGGCGCCCATCCCCACGGCGTCCTGGTCAGAACTGCCCTCTTGCTGAGATCTCGCACGACTGTGAAACATCTCCCAGTTCCGCGCTCCCTCCTGTGTGCTCAGCTCATGTTCTCGTGTAGAGGGAGCACTCTCCTTCCAGAGCCAGAGGTCCTCAGTGCAGGCGGGGGGCTGGCTCTGGGGAGGGCAGGGTCCCGGCTTCCTCCCCGCTCCAGCTGCCCCTCTGTGTGTGTATCCTGACCTCTGTCCCTGACTGTGGGTTTGCTTGCGTTCTGGGTTATAATCCATTATCTCCCTTGTCTCCACTGCAGCTCAGACTGTTCTGGGGCCTTTTTGAGCTGCCTCGTGTTCTCTGTCCAGGGAGCACTCGGAGCACTCGCCTGCTTTGGGGCCCAGAGAGCACCCCAGGCCCACTTGCATGCCTTTTCCTCCAGGAGCCTCTGGCTGGCCCCCAGTGCTAGGTTCTGGCTGGCTTCCATTCCCTGTGGGCTCTGCAGTTGGCCACCAGGGAGCTGAGTGTAGCCATGGGGGCAAAGGACCCCGTGCTCGGCACTCTACTCCCCTGTTTCTGATGCAGCAAAGGAAGGGGCCGCACGTGGGTGCCGCTAGCCTTCCTGATGCATCGCCTTGTCCCGGGCCAGACCCCTCTGCTAAGGACCTGCTCCTGTTCCCCAGTAACCACACAAACAGTGCTTGTCTCTGGCCAGCGCCCGCAGGCTTCTGGGAGCATGTGCGGGGACCACAGGCCAGCACCGTGTCGGTGTCTCCAGCAGTGACAGCAGAGCCTGACCCGGCCCCACACCCTGCTTGGAATGGAGCTTCTGTCTGCTCAGCAGCAGTGCAGACGAGGCTCAGGCCATACCCAGCCCTGCAGGTCCGGTGGCCACAGGATGGGCTTGGGGTCACCTCATCCCTTATGGGGTGCTGAGGGATCTGGTCAGTCCTGTCCCCCGTGCAGGTCCCCCAGGGCCCGGCTGGTTCTCAGCCACCTTCCACTCACCCCTGGCCTGGGCCGATCCTCTGTGCCCTCGGCTCCTTCTCGCCTGCCCTCCTCCTGCCCCCTCCTCCAGCGGCAGGGCTGGGTCTCCATCACCCTCATGCCGTCACCTGGCCGCCTGAGCCCTGGGTCTGCACTTGTCACCTGGAGACTGGAGGGTGAAGGAGGAATGAGCATTTTGGCCAGAAGCAACCTCCCGCTCGGGCTAGCGCACTGTGGGTGTTTCTTACGGAGCCTCCGTGGAGGCAGGGCCGTGCCCGTGTGGAGGCGGGCTGGCAGGGCCTGAGGAAGACCCCACGGGGGCTTCCTGCGGGACTGAGCAGTGTCCCAGTCCCCTGCTCAGAAGCCCCCACCACTGTCAAATCACTGCAGAACCCGGGGCACCCGTGGCCTCGGCCTGCCGGGCCGGGTCATTTCCCTGCCACACGCTGGAGCCCGGCCTATGCGCCCTGAGCTGCCCACTCAGCCCCGGTCCTGGGGCGCGGGGCAGGGCTGACAGGGAGGCGGCATCCTCCTCTCCTGTTGGGTTTCCGTGGGGACAGTGTGTTGGTCCTGAAGGGGAGGCAGAGAGTGGGGTCCCAGGACCTGGTTTTACCCTGAGTGACATGGCAGGAGTGGGTGCCAGAGAGCCGGAGAGGCCTGGGGGCAGGAGAGAGACGATGGGACCCAGATAGGCCATGCAGACTGGGTGTGTGAACCTTACCTGCCCCCCTTTAATCTTGATGATACACTTTCTTCCTCACTCCATGCATGTGCTCCGAGCATCTTTGCTGCCCAAAGAACGCCCATGACTTCGGCACCCAGCGTGGTGGCCACTGGCCCCCAGGGCCTTCCATTGCTGCCATGGTAAAGCCTGGGGTCCGTGCCACCAGGCCACCAGCAGGTGCCTCCAGGGTCCTGCTTCTAGCTGGAGAGCCCGTATCCAGCTCGATCTCGTCCTCATGGGGGAAGGAACCGGGGGCTCTGTTGGCTGCAGGGGTGTGAGCGGGCTGTCCTGTGTCCTGGCCGATGGCCGGGTGCACAGCCCCGCAGCGCTGACTGGCAGCCACCTTGAGTGGGCACCTTTGCCACATGCTCCTTGACACTCGCGCCCAGGTGACTGGCGGGCTTTTCCCTTTCCATCTGGTGGTCCACTTGGTGGAAGTTTCCATCGATCCTGCAGAGGCTGCTGTGAGGCTCAAGAACTACGCTGAGCCTTGCCTGCTTTTGACCACTCTACACGCTCAGGCCACCCAGAGCCAGTATTGCCACCTGTGCCAAGTCACGGTGTGAGTGCCCAGGGTGTGGGGGCAGGCGGCCCCGAGGGCGCTGCCCTGCCGTGTGGACCTGCCCCCTTCCCCACGCTGTGCACAGGCAGGGCCCTCCCCAGGCCTTTCTGCTTCCCCGCAGCTGACTGGTGCTGCTTTCCTTGGAGGAGGAGCAGTGTCAGTCAGACACGCAGGGCCCCTCACCGATCCAGGGCACTGAGGGCTCAGCAAGCCGCCAAGGGAGGCCTGTGGTTCAGGGTGGGAGCTGGTGGCACCGTGAGGCAGACAGTCTGAGGGAAGGTACCCCTCCTGGGGCTGGTCTTCCCTGCCACCTGTCTCTCCCCTCTGATCTGTCTTTCCCCTAAATGCACTGCCAACAGACTGCTCATCCTGAATGCTTCCTTCCAGCAATAAGAAGGCCAGACATTGTAGTTACTGCAACAAGTGTGTGTCTAACTTTGACCCCCACGGCGAATGGCTGAACAACTGTGTGGGGAGCAGAAATTACTGGTGAGGGGCTGTGGGGAGGAGGCCTAGGAGGGAGGGGCCAAGTACTGGGGGAGGGGGAGGAAGACCCAGCAGGGAGGAGAGGTGGGGGTTTGCAGGGGAGGGAGGGGGATGGGAGGAGGGACCTTGCAGTGGGGAGGGGTGAGTTCCCGGAGGAGGGAGACGAGGTCCCTGGCAGGGGGGAGGGGAGGGTGCTAGGGAAGGGGGAGGTGGGACTTGGCAGGGGTGAGGGTGAAAGGGCTGGGGGAGGCAGAGGGACTGACGGGGAGGGAGGGGGACAGAGGAGTGGGGAGGGGCGGGGGCCCCAAGAAAGGGGGTCTGCAGGCTGGGACCTCGTGGGTAAGTGGGTGGGGGCCACAGGTGGTAGAAGGGTCCTGTCCTGTCCCCAGCACAGCGGTCCTTAGCGTCCTTCTGTTCTCCTTTTGGCTCTGAAACATGTCGGCCTGCAGCCCCTCCCCAGTGTGGAGGCCCAGCCCCACCTGAAGGGGCACAGGCTGAGCTGACTAGTCCTTACCTGCTGGCCCGGGCCTGGCCGCTTTCTCCCTGGAGGCAGTCAGAGCACAGAGCATGGGGGCCACGGCGGCCCTGGGGGCAGGTGTCCCGCCGTCTGTGAGCTTGGTACAAGGCCTGCGGACTTTGCCAAGACCCCACTGGCCTCGTCCCTGGCTGTGAGCGGCAGGGATGTCACAGGGGCCCCCCCAGCCAGTTCACAGCAGCCCCCGCCGGCTGGTGGGCCTGCTCACCCACCACCCGCAGCCGGCACGCAGCACGCAGCCCAGGTGTGGAGCGTGGAGCTCTGTGCAGCCCGTCACCGAGTGTCATGCTCTGTGCGGTGTGCAGTGCAGTCAAGACCGTGTGAGAAATGCTCCGCTTGTTCAGGCCTGAAAAGCATTGCTGCTTTGAGCAGAAAGAAATGCAAAGCTCTCATGATTAGAAAAGGCTCATGAGACTTGGGGACCTGGGGTGCCTGGGACCCACCATGCCACCCCCTCTCCTAGAGAGGAGGAACCCCAGGCCACCCTCCACATCCACCTGACCCTTTGAGGGTGCTCATGTTTTAGCTCTCCACCTAAAGATATGTGGAAAAAGAACCTCAACATGTTCTGTAAAAGAATAATGGAATCAAATTTCAACTGAAGAAAAACATTAAGATAAAAAAAATAAAGAAGTAGTTTTCTTTAATATCAGAACAGCAGAAAGCCCAAAGGAAGACCTTGGAGCAGAAGCTTATTCCAAGAATTGAAGGCCAGAATTTAATTTTTGGATGGATAAATCATTCTCTGTGTCTTCTGAGCACAGGAAAGAGGACGGGAGTGACTTTGGTCTAAAGCCGAAGCACAAGATGTTATTCGTGTACAGAAGCGTGCACAGCCCCTGGGCGGATGTGTGGAGAACACGCACTGTGGGCCGCTGGCCGGCCAGCTGCCTGTCCTGGCCCCCCTGGGCTCCCCAACCAGCCAGGCTTCCATGCCTCTTGATGGAAGAACAGCACCCAGGATTCTGTGCAACATGGGAGGCAGGGAGTGGTGGTCTCGACCCAGACTGGGCGGGAGCCTGGGGGGACAGTTGCGGGATGTGGAGGAAGCCTGTGACCCTGCACTTGGTCTAGAACCCGTGTGTGTCTGCCTGTGAGCCAGGCTGGCCCCTCCTCACTGCTGCACTGCGGTGAAAGGGGAGCTCTTCTGTAAGCTTTGAGGCACAGAAACGAGGTGCCCTCAGGGCATCCCCTGGAGAGTTCAGGCTACAGGAGACAAGAAGAAGGCTATGCCTTGGGCTCAGGGTCAGGGACACCCCGAGGTGGCTGGCACACCCCCACCCCCATCCCTGAGCCTGGCCCTGACTCTCCTGCAGGTATTTCTTCAGCTCCTTGGGCTCTGCCTTGGCCAGCCTGCTCTACCTGATCACCATCATGCTGTTCGTTTTCATCCAATTCTTCATCAACCTGGCATGGCTGCACATGCACCCCCACTACAAAAGTGCGGGCCCGCTCCTCTCTGGTGGGGCTTTCTCTCTGGTCACTCGCAGTGTCAGCCTCTCCCTCCAGCTGTTTTCGGGTAAAGCTCTACTTCTGGGGGCGTCAGAATGGGCTCCTCCTAGCTGGGTGAGCTGTGGGGCCGGGCAGGAAGGCAGCAGCCCCCAGGCACCAGTAGGCAGGTTCAAGTCCCTGTGCCCAAAACCTGGCTGTTGGTCATGGCAGGGAGCAGGGTGGGGCTGGAGGGCAGAGCAGCCTGGGGAAGATTCTGGGTGGCGTGTGACTGCAGATCTCTGCTAAGTGGATTCAGGATCCTGGCCTCAGGGACAGATGTGGAGCTGGATGTGGCATTTGAAGTTCTGTCCATCACTTCACTCCTGGGCCTGTGGCTGACCTTATTTGGGGAGAGAATGCTTCCAGATGTGATGAAGGATCCTGCAATCCTCATGGGTTACCTGAGAATGTGTGGGGTCCTGGAGCCAGTGAAAAAATCCTTAGAAGAGACTGGAGGGACCAGCCACAAGCCCAATTGTGCCCTGAGCTCCAGAAGCTCAGAGATTCAAGCACAGATCCTCCCCTACAGTCTCGGAGGGAGATGGGCCCTTCACCACCCTGACTTTGGAGCTCCATCTCTGTTGCTGAAACTGTCCGGTCTGTGCCCATCGGTCATGGCAGCCCCAGGCTGATAACCTCCTGTGTCTGTCCTCAGTGTTTGGGAACCTCAGCCCTCAGGGTGCAGAGCAAAGCTACCTTTCTCAGCCCAGGCCTCTCTCAAGAGCACATCACAGCTGACCCTCTTCCTGGAGAGGCACCACGCCCCATGCACCTTCACCTGCAGGCCCACACTGCACTGGGGCCAGATGAGTCCTTGTGGGATGGACCATCTGTCCGGCACTGTTCTGAAGTGCGTCCTGGCTGTTTCCATGGTAAAAGGGAACAGTGGGGGTCTCAGAGAGACCAGGCCCCACTCAACCAGAAGAGCCACCATGCTCTGCACCAGCTGGAGGCCTCCACCCGCCACCCTTCCTGACAGTGTGCACACACGCCCCGAGCAGTGCAGCTGGGGGTGCCTTCTCCCTCTAGAGCAGTCATGGGTGGGCGCTGCACCTTCCTTGTGAAGGCCCTCCAACCCACGGGGCCTCTCGTGGCCCCCATACTCCGAAATGTGGCTGTCACGTGGTAAGAGGCAACCCCGCACACCCAAGCTCTGCAGCACGTGTCCTTTCTTCTGCCCAACACGGGCATCCATGGGCCGCTCGCTCCATGTGCTGTTGGGACAGAGGGCAGCGTGGCCCCAGCAGGTGCTTCTCTCTGGGACTTGCGGGCTCTGGAGCCATTGTGGTCCCACTGCACATGAATGCCTGATGACTGAGCCAGTCTCCTGGTTTTGCTGTTCCAGAAGATTCCATGGGGCTGTTTAACTGCCAGTTCCCTGGGGTGCTTTGCTCTCATCGGTGGGAACCCACTGAGACGTCACTAGCTTGGGACATGCATGTGGCTGGCCACCCCATGGTGCAGCCAGCCTCACACACCCTGCGCTGTAGTCACGAGGCCCACGGCCACTTTCCATCCCACATCAGGGACGAGTCAGTCCTTTCGCCTCTGCGGGGAGGTGAGGGCCTTCCAGCTGGAATTCTGTCTCCATGGTCCTGCCTGAAGACCCGTCAGTGCTTTTCTCACACATCAGTTTGGAAGTGTCAGCAGCGCTGGGGGCCCAGAGGACCAAGTCCTGGAAATGCCCCCACGTGCTGGCCACCGCCTTGCAGCTCCCTGTGAGGGCGGCGGTTGAGAATGGGGAGGGCCCAGCAAGGCGGCATGGCCTGCAGGACAGGGTGGGCGTAGGGCCAGGCAGGGGGTCAGGCTCTGCCACCTGGACACTTAGTTATCCTCTCCCAGCCTCACCGTCCAGACCCATCAAGTGGGGCCGTGATACCTGCCTTGCTCTGGGGCCACAAGAGCACCTGGGTGAGGTGTAGGGCACACACCCGGGTGGGAAGGGGTGCCCTCGGGGTGCTGACCCCCCCCCCCGCTTCAGAGCACGGTCTATGGAGGAGAGGCTGGCCGTGCCCCAGGTGCTGGGCACGTACGTGTCTCCCTTGCCTCCGCAGACATCTCTGACGCCAACACTTGGCTGCTGTTCCTCCCCTGTTCCCCGTAAAGACGAAGACCCTGGGGGTCTGGGCCCTGGGCTCTTTGTGCTGATGTTGTCACTCCTCAGCCTCGTGATGCCTGGACCCCTGCTCATCTTCCACCTCTACTTAAGTACGTGTCCTGGCCCCCACTCCAGCGTTTGACCCTTGCGTTCCCACGTGTCCCAAGGCAGGGTCCACAGGCCCCTGCTAGGAACATGCACATCAGACAGATCAGGACAGGAAGACACCCCTAGAGGGACAGCAGGGCTACTTCTGCTCTGAGGCCTGCAGAGCACACGAGAGGGACTAGGAGTAAGTTAGACACGGGAGCAGAATGTGTGAGGCAAGAACAAGCACCATTAACAAAAGAACGGGATTTAGAGAGGCACCAAACCCTAACAATGAAACATAGTAAGACAAGGGCAGGGTACCTGCTGACCCACCTCGCTGCTTGACACCAGCCATTTCCTGGAGGCCACGCAGCGCTGTGTGCAGCAGGCTTCACCAGGCCCCGGCACAGGGGAAGGCATGACTTGTCTTCGCGGCCTCTGCAAGGGAGAGGGGGCCCTGTGTGGCTGCTGGAGCTGGTCTGACGCAGATGGTGTCCACAGCGGAGCCAGGGCCAGAATCAGCACCTGGAGTCAGAGGCCGGTCAGCCCAGGCCCTTCCTAAAGCTTCCACGCACTGCCCAGTGGGGACAGGGGTGGACTTGGGGACGGTGTCCCAGCTGCAGCGTACATGGCAGGTGGCAGGCTGGGCAGGTCCGGAAGCCCACTGCAGCCACTGAGGACGGACGGATGTGAGACGGGAGAACAGGTCCATGGTACAGATGGCCAGTGGGAGACCCAGGGACAGGGACCAGAGGGCCCCAACCCAGGCAACCGGGGGGTGGGGGTGCCACCCTCACTGTGGGGACACGGGCGGGAGACACACACTGAGCTTAGGGCTCAAGGTGTTGCTTACAGGGTATTTGGACAACAAGGCACAGACTTCCAGACAAAGTTGGGATATTAGCTTGTGTTACAGTAAACTTACCCTGCTTGAAATAACAGAGTCATCGCCTGGCGGTTTCTGGGGCTCCTGGGCTCAGCACGGCCTAGGCGGCTCCACTGGCCCGGCCTTGCCGCAAGGCTTCCGCCAGGTGTGAGCAGGGGCTGCGGTCTCATCCGACCGGGACCCACATCTAGGCTCATGACCAGGGTGTTGGCAGGCCAGTACCGGGCCTCGGTTCCCTGAGTCGCTGGCCGGAGCCTACTGCCACCGTGGGCCCCCAGCACGAGGGAGCGTCGGGCAGCAAGGCAGCTCCAGCCTTCGGAGCCCAGTCACAGAATTGATGTCCCTCACCTCTTCCGCAAGGCGTTGGGACCGCCTGCTCTCCGGGGGACGGCGCCACAAACACCTGAGGTGGGGGAGGGGACTGCTGGGGGCCCGTCAGAAGATTCTGGCAGCCAGATGCCACGTTCTGAAGTGTGGGTGAAGGACACACTGGGGACGCTGCAGCACGAGCAGAGCGGAAGGAAGACGCGCAGCTGTGCTGTACCAGCAGCAGGGTGGGGAACGCCGCCTCCACACAAGCGGGGGAGAGCGCGTCCCAACGCCAGCGGCCCTGGGCTGCTGTGCTGGCGCCCAGCGCCGCTGGAGGGGACACGCCGGACACTCGTTCAGCGCGCACCACACGCTGCCTCCCTCCCCAGCCGTGGCTCCTCTCGTTACCATCGGAGGAAGGCATTAACACAGAACTCAGGATGAGTGTGAGCTCTGGGAAACACTCAGTGTGTACTTGCCATCTGATGGTGACGGTAGCTGTGCAGATCCCTGCAAGAGAACGAGTGTTTTCACGAGCATGTGACCAGGTGCAAGTTTGTGCCCTCACACAGACGGTTCCGAGGGAGGCAGACCAACGTAGCAAGAGCCAGGCGCAGCTCGTCAGGAAGCCCCAGCAAACACGGACAGACGCGCCTGAACAAAACAGCCAGGGCCGGGGACCGGCTCCACGTGGGGGTGTGGAGCGGCCACCCTCCGTCTGCTCCTCGAGCTGCAAATAGGCTTCTGTGGGTGGCCCTTCTCACTTTCCAGAAATAATTAGGAGCCATCTGTCCTCGTGTTTGTTGGTTTTGGGAGAAGAGAAATGGGAGGTTTGGCGCCCCTGCTGAAGCACATGCTGAAAGAGGCACAGAACCCTTTTCGTGGACGGTGCTGCCTATTGACAGATGTCCGTTCAGTGACCCGGGTGCTTCTGCCACAGCGCTGGAGCCAGTGTCTGGGTCCACTCTGGCTTTGTGGGCCTGTGAGGCGGGTGCTGGGATTGGGGGGCACCCAGCAGCCTCCGGGCTGTGACGAGCTGCTGCCTGCTGCCCACAGTCCACGGGGCCCTGGAGTGGCCGTGCAGCAGCCCCCCCAGCGCTCTGGGTTAGGAGGCAGCTCCCAGCACCCTGCAGGGTCCCCGGATGGCTGGATCGTAGGCTGTGGGCCACTCTGCCTGCTTGCATAATTGTGACTGCTCATTTCCTCCTTTCTCGTCTCTAGTGTCCAAGAAGTTGAGCACACATGAGTACTTGGCACAGGGCCACTATCAAAGGACTCCAAAGTTTCAAGCAGGTCCTGAACCACTGTTCATTAAAGTAAAGATGCCACACGTACCCAGTGCCCTTCTTCTTCACCATCCCTGTAATCCATGCCTGGCACAGCACCCAGTGTCACCTTGCAGCTGGGGCTTCTCAAACACAGTCCTTTGTTTCTGTTTTGGCACAATCCTCTGATTGTGTATGCACACTTATGCACTGGTTGTATGAGGTGCAGCACATGTGAGTCTGTGTATGTGATGAAGTATTTGTGCACGTGTTTGGTGTGTGATGCAGTGTAGGTGTGTGTGTGTAGGTATATGTAGTGTGTGTGATGTGGTATGTGTGTGTGGTGTTGTGTGTGTTTAATATGAGGTGCAGTGCATGTTTTGTGAGCAATGAATCGTGTGTGGTGCATTGCATGTTTGTGTGAGCAAGCGTACATGATGTGTGTGATTCAATGTGTGTGTGAGTTCGTGTATTTGGTGTAAATGCAGTGCATGTTTGCATGTGTGTGTGAGTGCATGATGTGTATGATGCAATTCACAGCCTGTGCTGGCCTCATGGCCCACCCGGAAGCCCTCCTCCTTGGAGAGCACGGCTGGGAGTCGTCAGCAGAGGAATTCATGCTCCTGCACCTGCTGCTCAGCAGCAGCGGCAAGAATGTGTTGTCCCCTGACACTCTCCGGGGGGCCCAGCAGGTCCAGGGCATGGCGCCTGGCACCATCACCACGGCCAGTGAGCCAGGTGACTGGCAGGCTGTCTTTGGTCTTCCTTGCAGAGGGCCGGTTCTGCACCCTGGGGTGGAGGGCTGGGCGGGCTCTCTGCTCACCTGCCCTTCGGATGCTCATGGCAGCTTTCCTTTGCTCTGCAAGAACCCCACCATGGAAGCCCCTGAGTGTGGAGCAGGCGCTATAGGAGAGACCAGTGTCATCCCGTGTACCTCCATCAGGGTGACAGAAGTCTGCCCTGCCACGGAAGACCCCGAGTCTGGAGCAGGGAGTCCCCCTGAGTCCCACGATGCCTGACGGTTCCGAGGCCGGCAGGGGCTCCTGCTACATTCAGGGTGCAGGGCAGCCCCACCCTTGGGGGTTCCCTTCCTCCTTGCAGACTCTCATGGCGGCTGGTGGCCTGACCTTCAAGGGGAGCACTGGGCTCTGCATGCAGGTCAAAGAAACGGAGGGAACCACGCACCATCCTGATTTGCACTATGCCCCTCGCTCTGCCTCAAAGTCATACTTTAAAGGCATTTGTAGTTTCCAAGATTCACAGTGGACTCGGTGTGATGTTTTCACTTGTGTTAATTAGCACTGTTGATAACTGTCATGAGCTTAAGCTTATAGTGAACTTCTTCAAAATTTCTTAGGAATTTAGAGGAAATAATAAAAATTAATTTTTTGGCAATAAGCTTGAAATCAGTCTTAGTAAACTTAAAATCCTTGGGTTTCCAGTAGCCTTTTTGAGGACTGGTGAAGAGTCATGGTCGAGCACCTTCTCCCCCCACCCAAGCACCTGGTGCTGCATCCTGGGTGCCCCAGGCCTGCGTCTGCGTCTGTGGAGCCGGCTCCTGAGCCTCCCCCCAGTGGGAAGAGCCCAGTCTGCCTCCCCACATCTTGCTCCCAGGCTGTATGACTCACCTGGATGTATAGCGCATGAGCCAGAAAAAGGAATTTTCTCTGGACGCGGCTGCTGAGGCCCGTGCTCCTCCTGTGAACAGAAGTGCACGTGGGGACAGTTTCAGGACAGTGTCCCTCATCTCTGAGCATCCCCTCTCCTACAGCTGTTCTTGAGGGGGGCTGATTGCCCCCAGTCCTCAGCTCCTGACCTAGGTGGGACAGGATCCTTGCTGCCCTGACATGCTCCCTGCCCAGGAGAGCCCCACACGACATGGTGGGCACATGGCCAGTGGCACAGGTCCCTCGAAAACCAGGCTGGTCCCCATCTATTTTTGTACAAGTGTCTGAACTGCCCTCCTCTGCCTCATCTTTTTTTTTTTTTTTAATGTTTTATTTCTAAGAGAGAGACAGAGAGACAGCGTGAGCAGGGGAGGGTCAGAGAGAGAGGGAGTCACAGACTGAAACAGGCTCCAGGCTCTGAGCTGGCAGTCAGCACAGAGCCCAACGAGGGGCTTGAACCCACGAACCGCGAGATCATGACCCAAGCGAAAGTTGGACGCTTAACTAAGCCACCCAGGCGCCCCTCCTCTGCCTCATCTTGAGTAGCTTAAATTTCTCCAAGAGATAATCTAAAAAAATAATCTTTTCTTCAGGCAATCCCTTTGTTCAAAACCTCCCACAAGCCTCATGGCTTCAGGATGAAGTTCAAACTCTGGTTACAATGTGGGCTCTGGGCCATCTCTGCTGTATAGCCACCAGAGGTCCCTGCACCTATGACACCTGCAGCCTTCCATCGTTCTCTCCAGTTTATCCAAATTTTAACTGTCCTTTGAGGCTCTGCTTCGTCTCCCTACCTTCTCTCCCTGTCGCCCTTGGTCACCAAAGCCATCTGGGAGGTTGACCGCACTGGCAGCCACGGGCCCCAGCACATGTGTGGCCATAGCGCTCAGGTGCTGAGTGTGCTCTCCTGACACCCTGCGCGGCTGGGCCACACGCTTTCTCTCACTTCCCGAAGCACCAAGCACAGGCCCCTGCTTCACTCTGCTTACCGACTCAAACAGAAGTTTCCACTTTTTTCTACTTGTCAGTTTGTAAAGTTTAACAAATATTGTGTAAGAAATCATTGATGCATTGTGATAGTCTTAATCTATGTATCGATCTTTTTAGAGAGAAGCAAGCACTGCTCTGTTTCCTAATGGTGCCTGTGGGAAGGCGGTGGACCCCTACGCTCTGGCCCAGGAGCCCGGGGCTGAGGCAGTCAGGTGCTCTCGAAGCTCTTCCAGCACATGTGTGACAGATGCCTCAGGGTTCAAGTCCTTGTCCTTTGACCCCCAAACCACTACCGCTGGTTGCTCCAGTCAGCTATAACCGCCTGTGACCACAACAAAGATACTTTTCTAGGTTATAAAAATGAACGGAATTCACACTTTGAAATTTCACTCAAAAGGAGGCTCAAATTTGACAAGTTGTTTTCAATGAAGCCAATCATCTCCGGCTCCCAGAGGGTCAGCAGCTACCGGCGAGGGTATATGATCTGACACTGGAGACAGAGACAGGGCGTCACGGCAGGGTCCCCGGGCAGAGTGCACACTGTCAGCCACAGGGACAGCAGCCCATCCCCCAGAAACACGAGCACAACCACGCCAGGACACGAGCCGCTCCCTTCTCGCTCATGTGCGTGTCCCCACTTCTTCAAACCCAGGTGATAGTACAGATGACAAAGCAGGTCTCAGACATCAGTAGAGACCCAGCCTCTTCTGTGCTTTTAATCAAGATGTGGCTTCACTGCGTGTCAGGGCAGGGAGGGACTCGGAGGGGCTGAGGCCAGCCTGCTATCAGGTTTCAAAGGCATATCACAACCCAGTGAAGCAGAGTCAGGCTCAGGAGTCAGGACTTGGCCTGCCTTTCAAGGAGGGTCTCCATTTGTTTTTCTTTTGTTTTAATGTTTAGTTTGAGAAAGAGACGGAGCAGGGGCAGGGGAGGGACAGAAAGGTTCCAGGCTCCATGCTGACAGCACAGATCCCAACCTGGGGCCCGAACCCACAAACCGTGAGATCATGACCTGAGCTGAAGTTGGATACTTAACCAACTGAGCCACCCAGGAGCCATTTCATTTGTTGTTTTTGAGAACACTGTTGTGTGACGTGATGGCACCGCCTGACCCTGGATCTGGACTCTGTTCCCTTGCAAGCCATGTGTACATGGGAGGCACTCTGCCAATAAGCAGTACCCGATCGCCAGGGTGCCCAGGGAGCACTACTAACGACCTCTAACGTGAACTGACCTGACTTAGGAACCAGGAGAGAATGAAGAACGAATGGCTTTCCCCACACATTTTGGAGGTCTGGTGAAGGCTGTGAGTAAATCAAAGAGTTTATGCTGGGGGTGTTGGCACCTTCCTAAGTGACACTCCCTCAGGGTCCCTGCAGCCCTCCTGGGACTGCCTCCTAATGCCTCTCCGGTGCACGTGACAATGGCAGGCTCCTGATGGAGTGGGCCAGTCACATGCTGACAGCCTTCAGCATTGGCCAGATCTCCACTTCGTCATTGGAATGGCTTAATTTCCTGTAAACTGGCTAAGAACCCCTGTCCCACACGCTTTGCTCCTAGGAAAGGTCTGCAGGCTAACTGACTAAACCTTAGAACATCTCCTGGACACATTGCACAGATGGGAGTGTGGCTGCCGGCAGTATCTCATCACTCTGACTTCTCAGCACCAACACTTGCTGGAGCTCACTTGGGATCTCGGGTCAAAGCTTCAAGGGGCCCCCACTTTCTCCACGCCACGGCAAAGCAGGCTGGGTGCACACGCCAGACCAGTCGTCCCATCTTTGTCAGGGGCTGTGTAATCCTTGCTGAGGCCGCCAGGGCCCCAGCCCCGCGCTGCCACGTTGGGGGTCGGTCCCAACCCCGCTCTCCTGTTACAACACCGCAGCAGCAATCACCATGTAAACCCCTGCCGGCTGGCTTGGTTACTGCACATCCGCCAGACAAAGGGTTCAGAAATGCTCCCCTGGGAGAAGGGCCTGCCGCCTCCGCCTGCCCCGCCTAGTGCAGCTCCTAACACCCAGGTCCTTGTTTGAATGATTTACACCAGACCCACTGGGAGTGATAGCTTGCCCATGGCTGCTGTGCTCATCACTGTCACTAGAACACGGCACCAAAGGGACATTATTACTGTAGCCAGTGACAACCCTGTGAACAACAGCCTCCAGTCAGGATGACCTCCTGTCAGGATCACCTCCCTGGGAACTGTGACCTCCAGTCAGGAGAACATCCCTGTGAATGACAACTTCCAATTAGGATGACCTCCCTATGAACTATGGCCCCCAGTCAGGAGGACATCCCTGTGAACCCTGACATCCAGTCAGATCTCCCTGTGAACTGTGACCTCCAGCCAGGTCTCCCTGCAAACCAGGACACGTCTGGCAAGTTACCACACCCCTCCCATCACCAGCAGATTAGTAGATCATACAGTCACGATCATCATTTTGTGCCGAAAGAGAAAAAATATGGAGTCGTCGGCCATACTTTCAACTATCAGCTCAACCTGCGAGACCCAGCAACTGCAGTTTTCAACCTAAGATGGTGAATGTGAAGTTCAAGTAACTCATTCCGGGTGAGAAGCAAGATGGCGGAGAGGCAGGGAGCTGCGTACATTTCACTTGCCCCCGTCTCTCCAACAGAGAAGGCCTGAAGCCGTAGGACACTGAACTGCAGGAGTTTGGGAGGCAGAGACAGCGTCCACTAAGAAGTCCATGAGCCTCAGGTCCATATTGTTTTTAATGTTTTATTTATATCAACCTCATAGGTGCGTGAGTGTGAACGGGGGAAGATAAAAACGGGCCGGGGCCAGAGACACGGAGGGAGGGAGAGAACCCCCTTCATGGGAGCCGCAGTGAGTCGAGGGGAAAAGAAAGAGCAGCTGAAACTGCTCATAGACCTGTCCTTGGAGAAGAGAAAAGCCTCGGGACACTCTCAGGACAGAGAGTGACCTATTTCTAGCTGGGGTGCCGACCCAGGGCTGGGAGCCCCGGTCCCTGGTGGCGGCAGGAGAAACCGCTCCGAGGCTCTCCTGGCACGATCCCCGGCAGGGTGGCACCCCGGCCTGGCACTGCCCCACTGCTCCCTCGGCTCGATCCCCGGCAGGGAAGCGGGACTCGCCTGCGAGTTTGCATTTCAGGCAATATCAATGGAGTGCACAGACTGAGATCTGGAAACGAGGCCTGGCTTGGGATATAGAACGTGGCCCACCTTCGCTACGTCCCCAGCACAGGGAGATCACACCCAAAAGAGGGAGTTACAACGCTGGGTTCAAGAAGGTAACTTTTCTCCCCTCAACCGCCAAGGCAGGACCCCCGCGGGACGCACTGGACCAAACCACGCCCACCCTGCTAGAGAGCTGCTCTCCTCTTCTTCTCCTCCCCCTCCCCCTCCCCCTCCCCCTCCCCCTCCTCCTCCTCTTACCAGAGCTGGGGCAAGACCAACATGGATGCACTGCCCTGATTAATTCTGGTCACTGGCTTGCTTAAACAATCACATTTAATCAATTCTCTAGATGTAAACTCTACATCTCCACCACTACCTATTTATCTCTTTTGCTCTGGAATAATCAGACTATATAGTTTCTCTGAGTAGCATCATCATCATTTCTTTCACCTCCTCTCCAACCACATTCCACTCTTCTGTCTTTGAAATAAGCCTCTTACTCCTTCTGCCTGCTCATTTCATTTCCAATTTCGCTTCCTTCCCACCCTGTCATTTCTCTCTTTCTCTATGCTCTTCCTCCAGCGCTGCATACACCCGGCTATTTATTTATAGCTGGGAAATCTGGGTATATGCTTTAGACTGTCCTTTGTCTATTGGGTTTCTTCTTTTTCCTTTTCTTTTCTTCTTTTTTATGTATTTTTGTTTCTTGTTATTCGCCTTCCCTCCTTCCTCTTTTCTTTTTTCTATTTCATTTTCCCTTTCATTTTGTGTGTTTGTTGGATTTGTCTGTGCGTTGGTGTGCCTTTGTTTGCTGTGTCTTTGTCTGTTTTCTCTTCCAGGGCTACCTCAAGCAACAAGCCAAACTACACATGATGGAGAGTCCCAAATACCACTACAAGTAAGAAAATAAAATAACCAAGGTCTCAACAAGAGAGACCAAGAGATGCAATTCAAAGAACACTTTCTAAACGGACAGGCTCTGGACAAAGAGCTTTCTTTGCTACAGCAGCACTCACAGGTGCAGAGTGCATAACAAGCTTTTGAAACTAACAAGAGATAGAAAGCTAACCAAAATGATGAAACGAAAGAGCTGTCCTCCAAAGAAATTCCAGGAAGAACTGACAGCTAAAGAACTGCTCAAAACAGATATAAGCAACATAACTGAACAAGAATTTAGAACAATAGTCATAAAATTAATTGCTGGGCTTGAAAAAGGCATGGAAGACATCAGAGAAACTTGCTACAAAGACTATGGAGCTTAAAAATAGTTGTGATCTGGGGCGCCTGGGTGGCTTAGTCGGTAAAGCGTCCGACTTTCGCTTAGGTCATGATCTCGCGGTTCGTGGGTTCGAGCCCCGCGTCGGGCTCTGTGCTGACTGCCAGCTCGGAGCCTGGAGCCTATTTCAGAGTCTGTATCTCCCTCTCTCTCTGACCCTCCCCTGCTCACACTGTCTCTCTCTCTCTCTCTCCTAGAAATAAATAAAAATATTAAAAAAAAAATAGTTGTGATAAATTCAAAAAGGCTATAAATGAGATGCAAAATAAAATGGAGGCGTCCAATGCACGGATTGAAGAGGCAGAAATGAGAGTAAGTGATTTAGAAGACACAATTACAGAAAAAGAGGAAGCTGAGAAAAAGAGAGATGAACTGATCCAGGAACACGAAAGGAGACTTCGAGAGCTCAGCGATACAATCAAATGGAAGAATATCTGTATCATAGGAATTCCAGAAGAGGAAGAGAGAGGGAAAGGTGCTGATGGAGTCCTTGAACAAATTATAGCTGAGAACTTTCCCAATCTGGGGAAAGGAACAGACGTTGAAATCCAAGAGGCACAGAGAACTCCCCTCAGACGTAACTTGAATCGACCTTCTGCACGACATATCATAGTGAAACTGGCAAAATATAAGGACAAAGAGAGCATTTTGAGATGCTAGGGATAAAAGGGCCCTAACGTACAAAGGGAAACCTATCAGAGTGGTGACAGACCTATCTAATGAAACTTGGCAGGCCAGATGGGAATGGCAGGAAATCTTCAATGTGATGAACAGAAAAAAAACATGCGGCCAAGAGTCCGCTATCCAGCAAGCCTGTCTTTCAGAATAGAAGGAGAGATAAAAGTCTTTCCAAATAAACAAAAATTGAAAGAATTCATCACCACTAAACCAGCCCTACAAGAAATCCTGAGGGGGACTCTCTGAAGGAAATGTTTCCAGGAATGCAAGGTACCAGAGACACCACCACAAGCATGAATCCTACAAAGGACAAAACGATTCTAAACCCATATTTTTCGATAACAACACTGAATGTAAATGGACTAAATACCCCAATCAAAAGACATAGGGTAGTAGAATGGATAAAACACAAAATCCATCTATTTGCTGTCTATAAGAAACTCATTTTAGACTGGAAAACACCTTCAGACTGAAAGTAAGGGGATGGAGAAATATCTATCATGCTACTGGAAGTCAAAAGAAAGCTGGAGTAGCTATACTTATATGAGACAAACTTGACTTTAAAGTAAAGACAGTAACAAGAGATGAAGAAGGGCATTATATAATAATTACAGGGTCTATCCATCAGGAGGAACTAACAATCATAAATGTCTATGCACCAAATATGTAAAACAGTTAATAACAAACAGAAACGATCTAATGGAGCACCTAAATATGTAAAACAATCACAAACACAATCTTATAGATAAGAATGTGCTAATAGTAAGGGACTTTAATACTCCGCTTACAGCAATGGATAGGTCAACCAGACAGAAAATCACTAAAGAAACAAAGAAATTGAATGAAACATTGGACCAGAAGGATCTAACAGATATATTTAGAACTCTACATACTGAGGCCAAGGAATTCACTTTCTTCTCAAGTGTGCATGGCACATTCTCCAAGATAGATCACATACTGGGACATAAAGCAGCCCTCAATAAATATAAAAGAATTGAGATCATACCATGCACACTTTCAGATCATAATGCTAGGAAACTTGAAATAAATCACAGAAGAAATCTGGAAAACCTCCAAAAACATGGAGGGTAAAGAACACCCTACTAAAGAACGAATGGGCCAATCAGGCAATTAGAGAAGAAATTTTAAAATATATGGAAATAAGTGAAAACGAAAATACAACAATCCAAACTCTATGGGATGCGGCAAAGGCAGGCCTAAGAGGAAAGTACATTGCACTCCAGGCCTATTTCAAGAAATTAGAAAAAGCACAAGTGCAAAATCTAACAGCTCACCTAAAGGAACTAGAGGCAGAGCAACAAGAGCACACCAAACCCAGTAGGAGGAGAGAAATAGTAAAAATCAAGCAGAAATAAACAATAAAGAAACCAAAGAAACAATTGAACAGATCAATGAAAACAAGAGTTGGTTTTTTGAAAAAATAAACAAAATTGACACACCTCTAGCCAGGCTTCACAAAAAGAAAAGAGAGAGCACTCAAACAGACAAAATCATGAGTGAAAATGGACTTGTTACAACCAACCCCTCAGAAATACAAGCACTTAGCAGAGAATACTATGAAAAATTATATGCCAACAAATTGGACAACTTAGAAGAAATGGACAAATTCCTAAACACACATTCACTACCCAAATTCACACAGGAAGAGATAGAAAAATCTAAACAGACCCATAACTAGTGAAGAAATCTAATCAGTTATCAAATATCTCCCAACAAATAAGAGCCTGGAGCCAGATGGCTTCCCTGGGGAATTCTACCAGACATTTAAAACAGAATTAATACCCAGTCTTCTCAAGCTATTCCGAAAAATAGAAATCGAAAGAAAACTGTGGACTCATTTTACAAAGCCAGCATCACTTTGATTCCCAAACTGGAGAGAGACCTAGCAAAAAAAGAGAACTACAGGCCAAGATCCTTGATGAATACGGATGCAAAAATCCTCAACAAGATCCTTACGAATCGAATCCAACAGCACGTAAAAAGAATTATCCACAAAATCAAGTAGGATTCATTCCTGGGTTACAGGACTGGTTCAACATTCGGAAATCAATCAATGTGATACATCACATCAACAAAAGAAAAGATAAAAACCATATGATCCTGTCGATAGATGCAGAAAAAGCATTTGACAAAATGCAGCATCCCTTCTTAATAAAGACCCTAGAGAAAGTCGGGATAGAAGGAACTTACTTAAACATCATAAAAGCCAGGGGGCCTGGGTGGCTCAGTCGGTTAAACATCCGACTTCGGCTCAGGTCATGATTTCATGGTTCGTGGGTTAAAGCCATGCGTCGGGCTCTGTGCTGACAGCTAGGAGCCTGGAGCTGCTTCTGATTCTGTGTCTCCCTCTCTCTCTGGCCCTAACCTGCTCACGCTGTCTGTCTCTCTCAAATAAATAAACAAAACATTAAAAAAAATCATAAAAGCCATGAGAAGCCGTCAGCTGACATCATCCTCAATGGGGAAGAGCTGAGAGCTTTCCCTCTGAGATCAGGAACACGACAGGATGTCCACTGTCACCACTGTTGTTTAACATAGTGCTGGAAGTCCTTGCATCAGCCATCAGACAACAAAAGGAAACAAAAGGCATCAGAATTGGCAAAGAAAAAGTCAAAATCTCACTTTTCGCTGACGACGTGATACTCTACATAGAAAACCCAACAGACTCCACCAGAAGCCTACTACAGCTGATCCATGAATTCAGCAAAATTGCAGGATACAAAATTGATGTAAAGAAATCAGTTGCATTTTTATACGCCAACAATGAAGCAACAGAAAGAGAAATCAAGAAACGAATCCCATTCACAATTGCAACAAAAACCATAAAATACCTAGGAATAAACCTAACCAAAGATAGAAGAGATCTGTATGATGAAAAGTATAGGAAACTTATGAAGAGGATTGAAGAAGACACAAAGAAATGGAAAAACTTCCATGCTCATGGATTGGAAGAATAAATATAGTTAAAATGTCATTACTACCCAGAGCAATCTACACATTCAATGCAATCCCAATCAAAATTGCACCAGCATTCTTCTGAAAACGAAAACAAACTAATCTAAAATGTGTATGGAACCACAAAAGACCCCCAATAGCCAAAGTAATATTGAAGAAGAAAACCAAAACAGGAGGCATCACCATTCCAGACTTTAGCCTCTACTACAAAGCTGTCATCATCAAGACAGTATGGTATTGGCACAAAAACAGACACATAGACCAATGGAATAGAATTGAGAACTCAGAGCTGGACCCAAAGGTGTACAGCCACCTAATCTTTGACAAAGCGGGAAAGAGCATCCAATGGAAAAAAGACAGCCTCTTTAATGGTGCTGGGAGAACTGGACAGCAACATGCAGAAGAATGAAACTAGATCATTTTCTCACACCACACACAAAAATAAACTCAAAATGGATAAAGAACCTGAATGTGAGACAGGAAACCATCAAAACCCTAGAGGACAAAGCAGGAAACAACTTCCTTGACCTCCACCACAGCAATTTCTTCCTTGACACATCCTCAAAGTAAAGGGTATCAAAAGCAAAAATGAACTATTGGGACCTTATCAAGATGAAAACCTTCTGCACGGTAAAGGAAAAAATCCATGAAACTAATAGACACCTGACAGAACGGGGAAAGATAGTTGCAAATGACATATCAGATAAAGGGCTAGTATCCAAAATCTATAAGGAACTCACCAAACTCCACACCTGAAAGACAAATAATCCAGTGAAGAAATGAACAGACGACGTGAACAGACACTTCTCCAAAGAGGACATCCAGATGGCCAACAGACACATGAAACGATGCTCAGCATCCCTCCTCATCAGGGAAATACAAATCAAAACCACACTGAGATACCACCTCACGCCGGTCAGAGTGGCTAAAATGAGCAAATCAGAGGGATGCTGGCGAGGATGTGGAGACACGGGCCCCCTCCTACACTGCTGGTGGGAATGTAAACTGGTGCAGCCCCTCTGGAAAACAGTGTGGAGGTTCCTCAGGAAACTAACAATAGAACTCCCTTATGACCCAGCAATAGCACTGCTAGGAATTTACCCAAGGGGCACAGGAGTGCTGATGCACAGGGGCACATGGACCCCAATGTTCATAGCAGCACTCTCCACAATAGCTAAAACATGGAAAGAGCCTAAGTGTCCATCAACGGACGGATGGATCAAGAAGATGTGGTTTATCTATACCATGGAATACTACATGGCAATGAGAAAGAATGAGATCTGGCCTGTGTAGCAACATGGATGGACCTTGAGGGTGTTATGCTGAGCGAAATAAGTCAGGCAGAGAAGGACAAATATCATATGTTTGCATGTATAGGAGGATCAGGAGGAACTTAACGGAGGACCGTGGGGGAGAAGAAGGGGGGAAATGGTGGGGGAGGGGGAGGGAGGTGAATGATGAGAGACTCTTGAATGCTGAGAACAAACTGAGCACTGATGGGGGTGGGGGGGAGGGGGGAGATGGGCATGGAGGAGGGCACTTGTGGGGATGAGCACTGGGTGTTATAGGGAAACCAACTTGACAATAAACTATTAAAAAATAAAACTAAAAAAAATAATGCCGGCGTGCATTTAGAAAACGGAAGCAGTTCCAAAAGATTACAAAATGAAAACGAGAACCTGCCTTGCTATCTCAGTCCCTCTCCCCGGAGATGACCACTCTTTGCATTTCCTTCCTGAATACATTGGCATACTGGCTTTTACCGATGAAAAGAGAACCACTATGCCCACTATTTCATGCCTTGCCAGTTTCTCACCTAAAACACATCTCTGCAGATCTGTCTACACCAACATGGTCTAATCTGCTGCCTTCTTTTTAATGGCTGTGCTTTATCCCAAGGTCTGTGCTGTCAGTGTATATTTATTCCCAGTTTCTTTGCTCTTAAACACTGTACCTGGATGTACTATTAGTATTAATTTTATTTATTTTAGTTTTAATTCCAGTAGAAATTGCCCCAATGCTCTTCAAAAGGATGGCATTAATTTTCACTTTTATCAGCCAGATACGAAAAGAGTCTATCCCCCTACACTGTTACCAGTTTTGTCAGAGTGAAAAGTCAGATCTTGGTGTTTCTTTCTTTCTTTCTTTTTTTTTTTTATGTTTTATTATTTCTGAGAGAGAGAGACAGCATGAGTAGGGGAGGGTCAGAGAGAGAGGGAGATACAGAATCTGAAACAGGCTCCAGGCTCTGAGCTGTCAGCACAGAGCCCGATGGAGGCTCGAACCCATGAACCGTGAGATCATGACCTGAGCTGAAGTCTGACGCTTAACCGACTGAGCCACCCAGGTGCCCCAGATCTCAGTGTTTCTTAACAGCTTTACTGAAACATAATTCACATGCTATACAATTCACCCACTTAAGTGTGTACAGTGAAGTGTTTACAGTTGTGCGTCCATCAGCATGATCAAGTGCAGAGCATTTTCATCACTCCGAAAAGAAACACTGCCCCCACCAACAGTCACTGCCCCGTTTCCTCCCTCCCCCAACTCCTAGTGACCGTCAATCCACTTTCTATGTCTGTAGATTTGCTTATTCCAGACATTTCATAAAAATGAAGGCATCTTGGTGGATCAGTGGGTTAAGCGTCTGACTCTGGATCAGGTCAAGGTCTTGCGGTTGGTGGGTTCAAGCCAGCATCAAGCTGGCCATAGACCCCTACAACATGGAGGGTGCTTGGGATTCTCTCTCTCTCTCCATCCCTCTTTGCTCCTCCACTCATGCTTTTTCTCCCTCTCTCAAAATAAATTTTAAAAAATGAAATTCTATCATATATGGTCTTTTCCATCTGACTTATTTCATTTCGGGTAACATTTTCAAGGTTTTTCCATGTGGCAGCACAGGTCAGCCAACATTCCATTATATGGAGAGACCCATTTTGTGTATTCATTCATTGGATGATGGACACTTGGGTTCTTGCTGCTTTTGGGCTCTTGTGAAAAATGCTGCCATGAACATCACGTACACATTTTTGCGTGCATGTATGATTTCATTACTCTTGGGTATATAGGATGCACTGTTGTTTTAGCAGGCATTTCTCTTAATTTTTAGTGAGGTTGAACATCTTCAAGAATTGCCTCTTCAAATGCATTGTCTATTTTAATGTTAGGTTGTCTGCATGTTTTCTATTTGTGATGTTGTGATTTATAACAAGAAGTATATATTTGGTCTTCATCCCTTCATCAAGCCCCTAAAACCCTTGGAATTTTCTAAGCAGGGAGAACCATAAAAGGTGTTTTTCTTTTATGTTAATGAGGGAACTCTGGGAGAGCACCTGTGGGTGGGAGCTGGTTGCCAAGGGACCCATTTGATGAGAGGGTTGGAACTTTTAGACCCACTCCGATCTCCAAGGAGGAAAAAGGGGCCAGAGATTGAGTTCAGTCACCACTGGACAATGGTTTAATCAGCCATGCCTAGGCAATGAAGCCTCCGTAAACACCCAAAAGGACTGGGTTTGTAGAGCTCCTGGGCACATAAACATGTGGGAATTTGGGGAGAGGAGAACATGGAAAGTCCTCACCCCTCCCCACACACCTTGCCCTATAGCTCGCTCCTCTATCCGGTTGCTCCTGAGTTATGTCCTTTCATAATAACCTAGTAATCTAGTAAGTAAACATTTCCTGAGTTCTGTGAGCTGCTCTAGCCAATTAATCAAGCACAAGGAGGGGTCATGGGAACCTCTGACTTCTAGCCAATCTAACAGAAGCACAGGTGAGAACATAGATTTGCTATTGGCATCTGAAGCAGGGGCAGTCTTGTGGGACGGAGGGATCTGAGACTATCTCCTGGTAGAGAGTGTCTGAATTCAATTGTAGGACATGCAGCTGGGGTCTCGGAATTGCTTGGGGGGAGTGGGTAGACCTGGTGTCAGAATCACACTATTGACTTGAGCTCTTTGTTAATCAGGAAAATGTAGCCCATTGTCCGACACGTGTATCATAAACATATTTTTCCAGTTTGTCACTTGTCTTTTGACTTCATCTGTGGTATTTTGTGACATTCAAGTATCAACGTCCTTTTTGTCTTCACAGTTGCTCACCTGTTCTGTTTTAGGCCTGTAACCAGCTTAGCAAGGTCTTTCCCTCCACGATGATAAATTTCTCCACAATTCCATGGTTTCCATTCCTCCTCCCTCTTCTGTTGTAACGATTCAAACTTGGATCTCTGTGAAGTTTATTTTGGTACCAGGAATAAAGATCCAGGGTCCTTTGTAGATAGATGGTCAAGTCATCATCTCAACATCTTTGATGGAAGAACCCTTCTTGTCACCACGGGTTTAAAAGTTCTTTACCATAAATTCACCTTTTACCACTTTGCCATAAATTTCATGTTCCAGTGTCTTCAAACCTGCTTCAGGACCCTCCGACATGGCGCTCCTCAATTCTGGTTGCACATGGGGATCAAGTGGAGGCATATAAGAAAACGCCAATACCTGGATCCCACCCATTGGACCAGGCTCTCTGGGGAGTAGGTACCAAGTGTCGTTTTGTTTTATTCATCTGTTTTTTCTGGAAGCACTTTCAGAGCCCTAATATAAAGCCAGGCCCAGGAACTAGTCACCCCACTGACTCACCTAGCTGTTTCTACTTTTCTACCAAACTCTGTCTTGATAGGGTTGGCCCCGCCATGACTCTTCTTTTTCAGAATGATCTTGGCCATTTTTCACATTTGCAATTTTTCCAGATGAACTTTATTATAATCAAAAAAACACCTGTTATTCAAAATTAGCCACATTGATCTTATTTTCAGCCAACAAATATTGAGTGAGCACCTCTATTTCCCAGGCACAAGGGGATAGAGGACTGGACATGATAAGAATCTCTGGCATCCAAGACCCCTCACCTGCTATTGGGAGGGACATGTGAGTGCGGGTCCAGGAAAAACTGTCCAAGGAGGTGACCTCTGAGTCTATCTGCATGTATGTCTGGTCCTATGAGGCAGGCCTGGCGGTGGTCTCCCCCACATCCCCTTCCCCTGTGCCTTGCTGGTGACACCCCAGCTTTGTTCAAGGCAGCAGTGTGGCTTGCCTAGGTGACACTTTCATTCCCCCTGTGGCACACAGTTCTGGCCAAGGAGGCCTACGTTGAAGTCTGTGGGATTACTAAGCAAAATGGCATTCAGAAACAAGAAGAGCCGACTTGATGCCAGCAACTGCTTACCTCTAGTAGCATGAAGAAAATAAATCCTTGTGTTTAAGCCGTCAAGAAATAGATGTTTTGGGGGCGCCTGGTGGCTCAATAAGTTAAGTTTCTGAATCTTGGTTTTGGCTCAGGTCATGATCTCATGGTTCGTGAGTTTGAGCCCCACATCCAGCTCCATGCTGACAGCACAGCGGCCTGCTTGGGCTTCTCTCTCTCCCCCTCTCTCTTTGCCCACCCCCTGCCTGCTCATGCTCTCTCTCAAAATAAATAAATAAACTTAAAAAAGAAAAAAAAGAAATGGATTTTTGTTACTTCTGCCTGAAAAGCATTCCGAATGGATACAACCTACACCAGAGGCTTTGTGAAATAACCCATCCAGTTTCTTGACATTGCAAACTCAGTGAACAAGTAGCAATGACTTGGCAACATAGAACAGTAGGGGAAGCATTCTAAAATTTTATAAGATTTGGGCACTGGCATCTCAGTTATTCTTTTAATTATGGTTAAAAAAATAACAAAATTAATCATGACTGTTTTGAAGTTTACAGCTCAGTAGTGTTGAATATATTCACCTTGTCATACAAGGCAGAATTCCAGAACTTTCTGTCTTACAAATCAGAAACTCTCTACCCATCAAAAAACAACTCCCTGCTCCCCTCTCCCTCTAACCACCATTCTACTTTCTGTGTGCATGAATTTTTTTGATTATTTATACATTGTTTATTGTCAGTAACAAATAGGTCATATATTCTATGCATCAGAATAAGAGAAATTGTGGCCGCCTTGATCTGGAAAGGGTATGGATGTGAGTCCTAACAAATAGTATTTGTCTAATACTAACTATTAGTGTTTCTGAAATGCCTGTGCCTCTAAAACTATATTAATTTGATCACTCTAGGAATGACACACAAATGGAATCATATAGTATTTGTCCTTTTGTGACTGGCTTATTTCAGTGAGCATAGTGTCCTCAAGACATCCATGTTGTAGCGTGTGATCGAAGTTCCTTCCTTGCTTAAGTCTGAATAGTATTCTTTATTCATTCTTCTGTGGATGGACATTTGGGCTGTTCCCACCTCTTGGCTATTGGGAACAATGCTGTTATGAACATGGAGGTGCAAATACATCTTTGACATCCCACTTTCAATTCTTTTGGATATACACCCGGAAGTGAAATGTACTGGGTCATGTTTCACTTTTTGAGAAATTTCCACAGCGCCTGCAGCATTTTACATCCCCCACAAGAGTGCACTGTGGTTGTAGTTTCTCACATCCTTGCCAACACGTGTTATTTGCTGGTTTGTTTGTTCCTGATGGTGGCCATCCTGATGGGCGTGAGGTGGTATCTCACTGTGGTTTTGGTTTGCATTTTCCTGATGATGAGTGATGTTGAGCATCTTTTCATGTACTTGTGGGCCATCTGTATATCTTCTTTGGAGAAATGTCAGTCATGTCCTTTGCCCATTTTTTTACTTGGTTGTTGTTGAGTTTTAGGAGTTCCTTATATATTCTGGATATTAGCCCCTTATCAGACATCCAATTTGAGAATATTTTTCCCATTCTATAGGTTGCCTTTTCTCTTTATTGATTGTCCTTTGATGCATAGAAGTTTTTAAGTTTGCTGTGGTCCATTTACCTATTTTTGCATTTGCTGCCTGTGCCTCTGGGATCATATACAAAAAAATCCCTGCCAAATCCAGTGTCATGAAGATTTCCCCCTATCTTTTCTTCTAGGAGTTTTATGGTTTTAGGTTTTACATTTAGGTCTTCCATCCATTTTAGTGTGTGAGTCTTTGTTATTTAAACATGCTCTGTGTGGCCAAGAAGTATGTGGGCTTCAGGGAAACTGAGGTCTTCACACTTGGCCATGGTTATGCCTGGACACAGTTCTCTTCAGATTATTGGATCACGGGGCTGGCAAATCTTTGGTGGGAACTGGTCCTTCCCCAGTACCAGTGAGGAAGGTCCTCATCTTAGGGGCCTTCATTCGGCAACAGCCAAATCTTCACAATCCCCATCATTATGCACAAGGTCAGGTGTACATCATCCAGGCAGCACCCATTACCTTGATCTTCCCAAAGGCCACTGGGTGAGTAGGGTGGGTGGGTGAGTAGGGGAAGAAAAGGATGCGCCTCTTGCAGATGAGAAAAGTAAAGCTTAGAAGTGTCTTCACGTCCCAAGTATGAGTCTAACTAACTGCAGAACTCTTCCTTCTATACTGACATTTTCCTTTCTCTGAATGTTTTTTAAATTGCTGATATGATATCCAGCGATCCATCCTGGGGGAACTGAGCTGAAAGAAATAATCTTAACAAAAGTTTAAGTCATTATATATAAAGGTGCTGCTTTCAGCTTTGTTTGGAGAAGCCACAAAACTGGAATGTGCCCACATACCCAACAATAGGGAAATACGGCTTAATCCACGTCATTGGTTTAACCAATGAGTGGATTCCTTTGCAGTTAAGGGAAATCCGTTTCATGATGGCTCTGGGAGATACGCAAAAATGTGTATCTTCACTGAGCAGAACTGTGTGGAACCTGTTTATAAATCAACACTGACTGCATAAAAACCATTTATACCGTGTTGGTCAACTTCTCACATGTGCTCACGTCCATCTTTATCCTTCTCTTCCCCTCTGGCTTCGCACGTGGCGGATGGTCAGCAGTGAAAAACACTGAAGGATGGGAAAGAAAGAGAAGCCGAGTATCTCTCCTTTTCTCTGCTCCCTGTGACATCTCTGGCCACATGGGAGGTGGTTCTCCTCTGTGGCTTCTCCTTCTTGTTCCCTGGGGACTTTTGTGGCCTTAACTCCTGCCAGGAAGGCTCCTCCCAGGATGCTAGGCCCTGCGAGGCAATCCCAGCCCCTGGGAGACACGGAACACTGACGTCTGTCACTGTCTAAAGGAAAGACGGTGCCTTCCTTCTGGTCTAATCAGCGGGGCGACCCACTGTCATCCGTTTGGCTTCTAACTTCTCTATAACCTGAGGAACCAACCCCACGTATTAAATTCTATCTGAGTGGTTTGCGTTTTCCTGGCTGATACCAGGCTGATACCTACACTGATGGAGAAAAATAACTTTTTTCAGATCATAAAGATGGTATGTGTTTGTTGTCCAATATATGGAAAACCCAGAAATATCTACAAATGAAATAAAAATCAGCTGCAATCCCACCAGCCAAATTTTAGCCCTATTACCATCCCCACATTTGCTGAATATGTGATACTGTATCCTGTATAATTATATAATCTGCTTTTTTCACTAACAGCATAGCATGTGGTTTCTCCATGTTGTTCATCTGGTTAACAACGTTTTGGATGGCTATGCATAATACATCATCAAGTAGATGTAATCTGTGTTTGGACATTTAAATGGGTCCTTTCTTGCTAGTATAACTAATGCTATAATTAAAATCTTTTTGTATATAGGGTTTTCCCTCCTGGATTTCAGATTACTACTGTAGCTGAATTGAACCAAAGGTGTGAATAATTTAAAGGTCCCTGGTATACATGATCAAATTCCATCCTATAAATACTGAACTTATTTACACTTCTAAGCACCTCATGAGAAGACCTTGTCTACCACTACAGGATGGGACCTTCTGGGCCTTGGATTATAAAGTTCCTTAACTGATAGGAGAAGTGCTCCTCTACGTGACATAAAATGTCAACAAGCCTGGTGGGTCTGGGAAGAAGGGCCCATTTCCTGGGGGCAGACCTAGGAGTACAGGAAAAAGCCATGCATCCGTTAGCTATTGTTGCATTACGGATCACCCCGAGACTTAAAACCTAAAAACAACAAATACTCATTACGTCCTGTGAGCCTGTAATCACTTTGGTGGTTCTGCTGATCTGGGTCAAGCTTTGCTGATCTTGGCTGGGGTCAGTGAGGGTGCCTTGGCTGGGATGACTCAACCTTCTGAGCTCATCTGCTCTTAACTCACAGAGTGTATCTCTCACATCCTTCCAACAAGCTAGCCCAGGTGTGTTCTCACGGCAGCGGCAGGATTCAAGAGACAAAGACACAATGATCAAGCTTGTTCAAGCTTCTGCTTGTATTAAGTCTCCCTCTATTCCACTTGCCAGAGCAAGACATGTAGTGAAGCCCACGGCCAGTGTGGGATGGCACTACCGATGGATGCGAGTATTAGGAAGCAAGAGACATGGGGATTGTTACGATCCATCTACCACAAGCTGCATCCTTGGCAGATGAGAATGTGATCTCCATAGCAACCAGCAAGGACCACTCCTGAGGCCCAGAAGGTAGCAATGTTGGAGGGAAGGAAGTCTCCCATTCCCCTGGCATTGCCAGTTTGGGGCCAGCAGGGTCGTTAGATATCAACCAGCATAATCCCCTCAGGAGAAACAAGAGCCCAGGGAGGTGAAAGAACTTGTCTGAGATCTCCTGGGGAGCTCATAATGCAGGAGGTGAGAACCCACGCCTGTGGTTTTCTCTGCTACGCTGGGCTGCTGCTGGGGTTTGCTGCAAACACTCAAATTGCTTCTTAATTGGAGTCTCCTGCTTAATTAGCTGCTTCCTGAGCAGCCTGTGCTCCCTGTTTGGAAATCTCAGTCAACATCATCATCTCTAAATTGGTGTGACCTCGCTCTTCTCGTGTCCTCCACGCAGGGATTTGCTTCGTGGCTTTGCCCAGTAGGACAGCTAGGGAGGGGGCTTGCAAGCGGCTTTTAGGGAGAAAGCGGCTGTTCTCCCCACCACCCCTTGCTCCAGGGACTTCTGAACGCATCACAGCCTCGCCAGGAGGGTCAGGCCTGGGGAGCAGGCAGATTGGGCTCCATACGAGGTTTGCCGCTAACTTCTCATGTGATCTCGGGTAAATCTCTGTCCCTCTCTGAGTCTCTGTGACCACTAAAAGTCTCCTCTACATTAAGGTTACCAGGTTTGGTGGGGCACCTGGGTGGCTCAGTCTGTTGGGCATCTGACTTTGGCTCAGGCCATGACCTTATGGTTTGTGAGTTTGAGCCCTGCATCGGGCTCTGTGCTGACAGTTCAGAGCCTGGATCCTGCCTCAGATTCTGTGTCTCCCTCTCTCTCTGCCCCTCCCCTGCTTGTGCTCTGTCTGGCTCTCTCTCTCTCAAAAATAAATAAACATTAAAAAAAAAAAGGTTACCAGGTTTAGCAAATAAAAACAAAATACATTTGAATTTCAGTAACAATAAATAATTCCTTAGCATAACTATATTCATGCAGTATGGGACATACTTATATGCAAGTTTTTTGTTGTTGTTTAACTGGAATTCAAATTTAACTGGGTATCTTGTATTTTGTCTGACAATTCTACCCCAAATGGAAAATTCCATTCCATTGTGCTCTATATAAGCAGCCTGATGCAGCTGAAGTCGGGCTAAGGTGTCTGCTGCTGAGTGTGAACCCAGATCTGTCACTCACACCTTTGTGATCTTGGGCAAGTCACTTGCCCTTTCTGAACCTCAGTTTCCTAAGTGATAGAATGAACGTGTTAATTGCTGATTGGTTTTATCTCAAGACCAGGTGAGCAAAAATGAAAAGATATCATTAGACCCCTCCCTTATGTATAAGCTGCAAAATGTGCTACAAACTAGAACATTTTTAAAGAATCAACTGCATGTGACATACTCCACCAACTATTATAAGAAATAGTGATGGCTGTGCAATTGGGCAGACATTGTGTAAGAAACAAAATGCCTGAGACTGCCTATCTTTCAGAATTCTTCCATAAAGTGAAATTTCATCAGGAGCCTTGATTCGGCCTGCTATGAACTGATAAGGAATTAGATGCTTTAGGGAAAAATCCGTGACATGCTGGGAAACAGTCATGCCTGGGCTTGATTCCAGAAAGAGCTGGAGTGGTTCTTTGGACAAGCTAGGCTTTCTGATTTCCACTGGGGAGAGGACCCGGCTGATCGGGTGATCACATGCATCAGTGAGGGTGGAATCTTTTCCATCTTGCCTTTGGGCCTTGGATATGCCTCTGCTGTTAGGGCAAGCTGCATTTGATTCCCACGTTCTAGGAGCCTGGACTGATGGGGTGCATATCAGTGGAATTGCCGGCCCAGCACAGCCTCCTGTTCAAAGAATCTATCTCGGCCTCCTGGAGTGTGGGAGAAAATATTTGCAAATCATCTATCTATTGGTAAGGGATTTGTTTCCAGAATATAGAAAGAACTCTTTCTTTCTATATAAAGAACTCTTTCTATATTCTGGATTTGAATAACTATGTCTCCATAGAAGATACACAGATGGCCAATAAACGCATGAAAAGATGGTCAACATCACTCATCCTTAGGGAAATGCAAATCAAACTTACAGTGAGATACCACCTCACACCCATTAGGATGGCTATAATTAAAAAAACAAAAACATAAACAAAACAAACCCCCAGAAAATGACAAGTGTTGGTGAGGACGTGATCCATTGGAACTTCCTGCACTATTTGTTGGAATGTAAACGAGTGCAGCCTTGGTGGAAAACAGCAGGGCAGCTCCTCACAAAATTAAACATAACACTACTCTGTGATCCAGCCACTCCCCCTGTGGATGTGTACCCCAAACCATTGAAAGCAGGTTCTCCAAAATGTATCTGTACACCGATGTTCATAGCATTATTCACAACAGCCAAAAGGTGGAAACAAACCGAATGTCCATTGACAGATGACTTGGTAAACAAAATGTGGAATACCCATGCAATGCAGTATTACTCAGTCTTTTGTAAAAATGTTTTTAATGTTTATTCATTTTTTGAGAGACAGAGAGATGCAAGCAGGGGAGGGGCAGAGAGAGAGAGGGAGACACAGAATCCAAAGCAGGTTTTAAGTTCTGAGCTGTCAGCACAGAGCCCGACTCAAGGCTCAAAGTCGTGAACCGTGAGATCATAATGTGAGCCAAAGTCGGATAACTGACTGAGCCTCCCAGGGGCCCCACAGTATTATTCAGTCTTAAGAGGGAAGAAAATTCTGACAGATTACAACATGGATGGAACTGGCAGGCATTGTATGAAGTGAAACAAGCCAGGCAGGAAAGGACAAACACTGTGTGATCCCACTTATATGAGGTCCCTAGAGCAGTCAAGTGCACAGAGAGAGAAGGTGGGATGATGGTTGGTAGGGGCTTGGATAGGGGCATGGGGAGTTAGCAGGGACAGAGTTCAGTTCCAGACGATTAAAAAGTATGGATGTGGATGGTTGTGATGGCTGCACAATAATGTGGAGGTATTGAACACCACTGAAGTGTACACCTAAAAACGGTTAAACAGCGAATGTTGTGTGTATTTTACCACAGTAAAATAAAATGAGGGCTAAGGAAGTGGCCCCGACAGATTAAAAACAAAAGAACCCACCCCTTCTCTTTGGGGACCCAGCCCCCACCGCCACCTTGGTCCAAGAGGCCCTCCAGGAGTGGGCACGTAACTCACACACGCCCGGGATTGGTCAGCGGCAGGTGCATGGCCTGAACTGGACCAGCGAAAGCCCTTCTGGGACTGGGGCTGGAGCCTTCTCCAGCGAAGCTGCTAAGTTAACGGTTAAGGGCCATAACTCCGGAGCTATTGGTGAGCCCTTTGCCACCACATCTGAAGAGCCTGGTGGAGAGTGAGACCAACGCGTCGGGAAGCAACGTGCGGAGCCAGAGAGACAAGGCCCCGGATTGCTTGAGCCCTGCTTGCGGCCAGGTCAGTGCCCGCACTCAGTTCCCGCAGTCTGCAAACTCCCTTTGTTCTGGTCTGAGCGAGATTTTCTGTCATGGGCCACTGGTCGATACAAGGCTCCGGTCTGCTAAGAGATGCAGAGAGAGGCTTCAGATGAAGACACAAGCCTCCAGTGGCTCAGCCCCGTGTTACTGATGGGTGCACACAACGCCCGTACATTGAGGGCCTGCTCCCCTGGCGCCTTAAACAGGCAAACCCCAAGGCAGGCAATTTCCACCAGTGTTTGTGATCCAATAGCCGCACTTTGTGGGCAACCCGGAGGGGCTTTGGGAGTGCGAGCCCTGTCCCATGCCCTCCCCCCAAGCTCACCCCTCATGGTGGCTCCCCCAGTGTGGCAGCCCCCCAGCTCTCTAGCGCAGAACATTCCCCACCCATGTGACTTCAGCCGCACTCTAACGCCCAGGAAATGGGTTCTGCTTCCCAGCTTTTCCTCTTCCTCTTCCTCCTGCCTGATGAGCTTTCTGCCTATTAATCCCCAGCTTTCACTTGTCGACTCTCTACATGAACACGGCACATGCCACCCCAGGGACATGTCCTGCTTCCTGTCCTCCTCACTGGCACTTAGCCCACTTTGATGGCCTCCAAGAGCCCTCGGTCTGAACCCAGAGCAGAAAGCATTTTGGAATTTCTCGAGTTTCAGAGCCCAGCCTGAGCCCACGCTGAGCTTGCCCTGGCTTCCGAGTGGCCCACGCACACCGTATAGGCCAACGGGGCTAAGGAAGGGTCGCCAAGTGGCCATTTTTAAGACTCGAGGCTACATGTGGGCCCTCTCCCAGCTTCATTTTCCACATGTATAAAGGGTGGGTAGGAAATAATACTATGGGAGTGCCTGGGGGGCTCAGTCAGATAAGGGTCTGACTTCGGCTCAGGTCATGATCTCACAGTTTGTGGGTTCGAGCCCCGCGTCGGGCTCTGTGCTGACAGCTCAGAGCCTGGAGCTGCTTCGGATTCTGTCTCCCTCTCTCTGCATGCCTCCCATGTTTGTTTAGTTAACATCCATCACCTCACCTCATGTGGATACAATAAAAAGAAATGGAAAGAAAGAAAGAAGAGTTTCTCCTTGTGATGAATACCCTTGGTTCTTACTTAACAACGTCCAGATATATCTTACAGAGGTGGTAACTATAGTCATTGTAATGTTCATCACAGCCCTCATATTTATCATCTCATACCTGGAGGTTCGTACGTTTTGGCCACCTGCCTCCAATTCCCCCTCCCTACCCTCTGCTTCTGGTGACCTCAAATCTTTTTCTGTAAGTTTTCTTGTTTTTTTTGTGTGTTTTTAAGATTCCACATGTAACAAACATCACATAGTATTTGTCTTCCTATGACTCATGTCACTGAGCATAGTAGGCCCAGGATCCATCATGTGGTCACAAATAGCAGGTTTTCTTTGGTGTTTAAATGACTAATATATTCCATTGTATGTGTGTGTCCACACACACACGTATGCCACCTCTTTTTTCAAACTTGTATTTAAATTCTAGTTAGTTAACATACATCAGGAGTAGAATTTAGTGATGCATCACTTTCATTTAACAGCCAGTGCTCAACATGACAAGTGCCCTCCTTAATACTCATCACCCATTTAAACTTAATGGAGGACCGTGAGGGAGAAGAAGGGGTAAATAGTGGGGGAGAGGGAGGGAGGCAAACCATGAGAGACTCTTTTTTTTTTTTTAATTTTTTTATTTATTTCTAGGAGAGAGAGACAGCATGAGCAGGGGAGGGTCAGAGAGAGAGGGAGTCACAGGCTCCGAAACAGGCTCCAGGCTCTGAGCTGGCAGTCAGCACAGAGCCCGACGCGGGGCCCGAACCCACGAACCGCGAGATCATGACCTCAGCGAAAGTCGGACGCTTAACTGACTAAGCCACCCAGGCGCCCCAAACCATGAGAGACTCTTGAACGCCAAGCACACACTGAGGACTGATGGGGGTGGGAGGGGAGGGGGGTGATGGGCATGGAGGAGGGCACTTGTAGGGATGAGCACTGAGTGGTGTATGGAAACCAACTTCACAATAAACTATTAAAAAAAATACTCATCACCCATTTTGCCCATCCACCCCCACCTCCCTCCATCTGCCCTCGGTCTGTTTTCTGTTGTAAAGGGTGTCTTATGGTTTATTTCCCTCTCTTTCACTCCTTCCCCTATGATCATCTTTATTTAAATGTTTATTTATTATTGAGAGAGAGAGACAGAGCGTGAGTGGGGGAGGGGCAGAGAGAGAGGGAGACACAAAATCCGAAGCAGCTCCAGACTCTGAGCTGTCAGCACAGAGCCCAACGTGAGGCTTGAACCCAAGAACCTTAAGATCATGACTTGAGCCAAAGTCAGACGCTTAACCAACTGAGCCACCCAGGCGCCCCCTGCTTTGTTTCTTAAGTTCCAAACATGGGTGAAATCATATGGTATCTGTCTTTTTCTGCCTGACTTATTCATTAGCATAATACACTCTAGCTCCATTCACGTTGTTGCAAATGGCAACTTTTCATTTTTACTGATGGCTAATATTCCATTGTGTATATATACCACAACTTCTTTATCCATTTATCGGTTGATGGACATTGGGGCTCTTTCCATAGTTTGGTTACTGTTGACAGTGCTGCTATAAACATAGGGATTCATATATCCCTTTGAATCTCCATTTTTGTATCCTCTGGGTAAATATCTAGTAGTGCAATTGCTGGATCATAGGGTAGTTCTATTTTTAGCTTTTTGAGGAACCTCCATACTGTTTTCCAGAGAGGCTGTGCCAGTGTGCATTCCCACCAGCGGTGAAGAGAGTTCCCCTTTTGCCACATCCTTACCAACACCTGTTTCCTGTGTTAATTGATTTTAGCCATTCTGACAGATGTGAGGTGGTATCTCGTCGTGGCTTTTTTTTTTTTAAGTTTTTAAATTTATATTGAGATAGTGCATGCGTGTACACATGAGAGGGGAGGGGCAGAGAGGGAGAATGTCAGGTAAGCTCCGCACTGTCAGTTCAGAGCTGCAAGCAGGACTCGAACTCATGAACTGTGAGATCATGACCTGACGCCAGAGTCAAGAGTCAGACGCTTAACCAACTGAGCCATGCAGGCATCCCTCCCATCGTGGTTTTGATTTCTATTTCCCTGAGGACGAGTGATGTTGAGCATATTTTCACATGTCTGCTAGCCATCTGGATGCCTTCTATGCAAAAATGTTTATTCATGCCTTCTACTCATTTTTTTAAAATTTAAGTTTATTTATTTTTAACAGAGAGAGCATGAGCTGGAGAGAGGCAGAAAGAGAGGGAGTCACAGAATCCGAGACAGGCTCCAGGCTCTGAGCTGTCAGCACAGCTGACACAGGGGCTCCAACTCACAAACTGTGAGATCATGACCTGGGCCAAAGTTGGACATTTAACCCACTGAGCCACCCAGGTAGCTTATACCCATTTCTTAACTGGATTATTTGGGTGGTTTAAAAATTTTTTTTTAATTTTTTATTTATTTCTGAGAGAGAGAGAGAGAGAGCAGGTGATGGTCAGAGAGAGAGGAAGACTCAAAATCTGAAGCAGGCTCCAGGCTCTGAGCTGGTTGTCAGCACAGAGCCCGACGCAGGACTCGAATCCACAAACTGTGAGATCATGACCTGAGCCGAAGTCAGATGATTAACCGACTGAGCCACCCAGGCACCCCTGGGGTGTTTTTGGGTTTTTGCTTTTGTTTTTGTTTTTTTGTTTTTTGGGGTTTTTTTTTTTTGTTTTTTTTTTTGGTGTTGAGTTTGATAAGCTCTTTGCAGATTTTGGATACTAACCCTTTATCAGATATGTCAATTGCAAATATCCTCTCCCATTCCTTGGGCTGCCTTTTCATTTTGTTGATGATTTCCTTTGCTGTCTGGATGCTTTTTATCTTGATGAGGTCCCAATAGTTCATTTTTGGTTTTGTTTCCCTTACCTCCTATGTGCATAACTTCTTTGTCCATTCATCTATTGATGGACACGTAGGTTGTTTCCATGTCTTAGCTATTGTGAATACCGCTACAATGAATGTGCAGATATCTTTTCAAGTTAGTGATTTCATATCCTTTGGATATATTCCCAGAAGTAAATTGCTGGGTCATATGGTAGTTCTATTTTTGATTTTTTGAAGAACCTTTACTGTTTTCCAGAGTGGCTGAATTAATTTACAATTCTCCCAAGAGTACACAGGGTTCCATTTTCTTTACATATTCACCACTATTTGTTATCTCTTGTCTTTTTGGTGATGGCCCTTCTAACAGGTGTGAAGTGATATCCCTCTTGGTTTTGATTTGCATTTCCCTAACAGCTCCCAATGTTAAGCATCTCTTTAGCTTCCTGTTGGCCATTTTTATATCTTCTTTGAAATGTATATTCAGGTTCTTTGCTCCTTTTGGTTTTTAAGTAAGCACTACACCCAACATGACCTGAACCCATGACCCCAAGATCAAGAGTTGCATGTTTTACTGACTGAGCCAGCCAGGCACCCCATTTGCTCTTTGTAAAAAAATGTTTTTTAATTTTTAAAAATTTATTTCCTTTGAGAGAGAAAGGGGAGAGAGAGAGAGAGAGAGAGAGAGAAAGAGAGAAAGAGAGAAAGAGAGAGAGAAAGTGAGTGGGGGAGGTCAGAGAAAGAGAGGGAGAGAAAGATTCCCAAACAGGGTCTACGCTTTCAGCACAGAGCCTGATGCAGGGCTCAGTCGCACAAACTGCGAGATCATGACTTGAGCCGAGATCAAGAGCCAGACGCTTAACCCACTGAGCCACCCAGGTGCCCCTGCTCTTTTCTTCATTGGATTTTTTAAAGAAATTATTATTATTATTATTTTTGCTATTGAGTTGTATGACTTCTTTATATTTGTTTGATATTATCCTTTTATCAGGTATATGGTTTACAGATATTGTTTTTTCCTGTTCTGTAAATTGTCTTTCACTTTTCACTTCATTGATGGTTTCTTTTGCTGCACAGAAACTTTTCAGTCTGATGTAATCCCGCCTGCGTATTTTTAATATTGTTGCTCATCATATCCAAAAAGTCATTGCCAAAAGCCATGTCAAGAAGGTTTTTTCCTATATTTTCTTCTAGAAGTTTCATGGCTTCATATTGAAGTCTCTAATCCATTTGGAGTTCGTTTTTGTGCGTGGTGAAAGATAAGGGTCTAGTTTCATGCTTTTACATGTGAATATCCAATTTTCCAGCACCATTGATTGAAGAGATTATCATTTCCCCACTGAATATTCTTGGTTCCCTGTCCATCCCAATATTAATTGACTGAATATACTTGGGTTTATTTCTGGGCTCTCTGGAATTTCAGTATTTTTTAATGTTTCTTTATTTATTTTGAGAGAGAGAGAGAGAGCTCTCATGAACTGTGAAGATCATGACCTGAGCCACAATCAAGAGTGAGATGCTTAACCAGCTGAGCCATCCAGGCGCCCCTGGAAACCCCGTCTTCATTATTGCCCTTAGTGCGATACCTGTGGGCCTCAGGACCCTCCGACACCCGTCACGTACTTATCTTCCCAAAAGGCAGGCAGTCCTTCACCTTTTGGTGAATGAAAGTGAGGAAAGAGAACATACTTCCCCACAGGGGGCTGCTTCCAGCTTTGAGACCCTCCACAGAGGCTGGAGAGATCCTTGCTGTTAACATGCCCCTGGGGCACCTGGGGGGCTCAGTCGGTTAAGCGTCTGACTTCAGCTCAGGTCATGATCTCACGGTTCGTGGGTTCGAGCCCCGCGTCGGGCTCTGTGCTGACTGCCAGCTCGGAGCCTGGAGCTGCCTCAGATTCTGTGTCTCCCTCTCTCCCTGACCCTTCTTTGCTCACGCTGTCTCTCTCTCTCTCTCTCTCTCAGAAATAAATAAAAACATTAAAAACAAAAACTAAACTAAACAAAAAAACATGCTCTCAGGCGGATCCAAAATGCAGCCTGGTCTGGGAATGGAAGTCAGGATGCCTGTGAAAAGGCTCAAGCAGGTGAGATCCCAGGTCAGAGGCATGTTTTAGAAAGATCCCTCCTGGTGGCCACCGTGCTCCCTGGGTTACCAGGGCTCCCCGATCTCACCCTTCCTGCTTCACCATCCTCCCACGTGGAGTCAGGCCTTGGCCCTGATGGTCGCCCACGGGCCCTTGACGTACCCTGTGCCATTCACCCACTCACTCCCCATCTCCTTCCCCAGCCCCAGGCTCCCGGAGGGCTCCCGGTAGCGAGCACAGAACCTCGAGCGGGTCGTGGTGACAAAGACCCAGCCCCATAAGGCCCCCAGGGTCCAGCGCCCTCACCTGCCTTCCCACCTTGAAATTCTTGGGCTGTGAGGTTTCAGTGGTGGCTGCCTACAGGAAACAACAAAGTGGCATTCACTGGTGTCCACACATGTCTTATCGATTCAGCATTAAAATAAAATTTGAAATTTAGGGGCACCCTGGTTAAACGTCCGACTTCGACTCAGGTCGTGATCTCACGGTTCGTGGGTTCGAGCCCCGCGTCGGGCTCTGTGCTGACTGCCAGCTCAGAGCCTGGAGCTGCTTCGGATTCTGTGTCTGCCTCTTTCTCTGACCCTCCCCTGCTCACGCTGTCTCTCTCTCTCTCTCTCTCTCAGAAATAAATAAAAACATTTAAAATAGAATAAAATAAAATAAAATTTGAGATTTGAATTCAGGGATAATGCACAGATCTTAAATATGTCTTGTACTTTGTACTTGTTTGTCAAATCAAGGTGTGGCGCCCGTCCGTCCCTTCAGAAAGGAGCTGTCCTTTCCCAGTGAGTTTCCCTCCCCACTAGAGGCCAGCACTGCTCTGGTTTCTCAAAGGATAGATTGATTTTTGTCTGTTCTTGAACTTCAAGGAAATGGAATCCTCCAGGCGGCCCTGTTTCTGTGCCTGGCCCCTCTCACTCGACATCATGCCTGTGGGATTTGTGGCTTCACGTTTATTACTGACTGGCATTCCATTTTCTGAACATACCACTATTTCTGCATTTTCCTGGGGACGGACAGTCGGATTCCTTCCAGCCTCGAGCAGTCAGGACTAAGGCTCCTTGAGCAGCTGTGTGCAAGACGGTTTGGGGGACACACCGTTTTACTCGGGTAAATACCTCGTGGTGGACCTGCTGCTCACCGGGCTGGTTTAATTGTATGAGCAATTGCCAAACAGTCCTCCAACGCATTCGTGCCATTCTTTAGCCCCCCACCCCCCCACCCCCCCACAAGGAAAGAGGGTTCCAGCTGCTCCAAATGTCCTCGGAGACATTTGAAGTTGTCACTCTTATTTGTTTTAGCTGGTCTGGTGGTGGGAAATTGTGTCTCACTGTGGCATTACTTTACATTTCTCTGACAATGAATGATGGCGGGTATGTTTTCATGTACTTATCGGCCATTTGTGTGTCTTCTTTTATGAAACGTCTGCTCATTTTTACCCACTTTTTTTTTTTTTTACCAGATCATTTGTCTTCCTGTATTAATTTGCTGGAGCTTTTAAAAAAATATATTCTGGAAGCAGTCCATTATCAGATACAAGTATTGAGAATGTTTTCTCCCAGTTTATGTCTTGCCTATTCACTTTTTTCACTTTGGTGTCATTGATAAACAAACTGCACATATCTAAAGTGCGTAAATGGATACATTTTAACATATACATAAAAATATGGAAACACTGTGAAAACCATCATCATAATCCAGACACTAAATACATCCATCACCCCTAAAAGTTTGCCCCTTTGTGATTCTTTCCTCCTGTGCCCCCCTATCTCCTGTCACTCACCCCCCCCATCCATGAATCTACCTTCTGTTAACTATGAATGAGTTTATACTGTCTAGATTGTTTTCAACTTTTTTAACGTTTATTGATTTTTGAGAGAGAGTGAGAGACAGAGTGCAAGAACAGAGGAAGAGTGGAGAGAGTGGGAGACACAGAATCCAAAGCAGGCTCCAGGCTCTGAGCTGTGAGCACAGAGCCCGATGCAGGGCTTGATCCCATGATCCGTGAGATCATGACCTGACCCAAAGTCAGTCGTTTCATCAACTGAGCCACCGGCACCCCTGTATTGTCTAGATTTCTGTATAAATGGAATCAAAAATATAACTTTTTATGTCTGGCTTTTTTCACTCAGTAAAATTATTTTGAAATTCATCCGTGTTTGAATACCTCATTCATTTTTACTGCTGAGATGTATTTCATTGTATGGATATAGCACTCTTTGTTTATTCCCTCCTCTGTTCGTGGACATTTGGATTGTGTTTTGTTTTTCGGCTGTATCAACCAAAACAACTATGAACATCTGTATACAAGTCTTTGTGAGGCATACAATTTCATTCTTCTGGATAAATGCCTAGCCGTAGGGTTGGAGTGAGATTGCCGGAACATGCAGTGGGTACATGTTTGCCTTTTTAAAAACTGCCAGCCGGGGTGCCTGGCTAGTTCAGAGCGTTCCACTCTTGATCTTGAGGTTGTGAGTTTGAGCCCCACATTGGGCATAGAGATTACTTAAAAATTTTTTTAATTAAAAAAACTGCCAAACTGATTTCCAAAGTGGTTGTGACATTTTACATTCCTGCCAACATAGGATTCCAGTCCCACTGCATCCTCCCCAAATTTGGTGGCCCTTTTCCGCCCAGCCATTCCAGTAGGTACATAATGGTACCTTAATGTGGTTTGCATTTGCAATTCTTTAATGACTAATGATGTTGAGTGTCTTTCATGTACTTGTCACCCGTTTATCTTCGGTGAAGTGTCTGTTCAAATCTCTCATGTATTTTTTTTTTATTGGATTGCTTGTTTTCTTATTGAGTTTTGAGAGTTCCTTATGTCTTCTGAATCCACAGTCCTTTATCGGATATGTGATTTGCAAACGCCTTCTCCTGGTCTGTGGATTCTTTTCATTCTCTTACCAGAGTCTTCAAAGAGCAGAGATTTTAAATGTTGATGAAGACCAGCTTATCCATTTGTTTTCTTGTTTGGTTTTGTTACTTAGGAATATCTGCCTGCCCCAAGGTCACAAAGGTGTGCTTCTGTGTTTTCCAGTAGAAAGTTTATGGTTCCAGCCACAATAGATCACACATTATTTTTTATGTAAGGATCCAGTTACTCTGTTGTATAGCATATTTCATTAAGTTTTCATCTCTTACTTGAATGATTCTTGTATAAAATATTTTTGTAAGAACAAAGTATCTTTGTAAAGGATCTATTTCTGGACCATCTTTGTTCTACGGATATATTTGTCTGCTCTTATGTCAAAATCCTAAATGCTCGATTACAGAAAGCTTGATTACTAGCTTTATAGTGAGTCTTTCAGAAGTTTCAGTCCTCTGAATTTGTTCTTCAAACTTGTTTTGGCTATTCTAGACTCTTTGCATTTTCATACTCATTTTAGGATCGGCTTATTGATATCTACTAACCTGTTTTTCTGGTTTTATTGTTTTCTTGGATTCATGTTGAAATTTTAGGTGGATTTGGAAAAAAAATGCACATCTTAAAAGTCTTCAGTCCTCTAGCATGAACGTAGTGGTGTATCTGCCCGGTTATTTAAATCTTTAATTTCTCTCACCATTGTTCTGTAGCTTCCAGTGTAGAGATCATACACCCAGTTTATTAAATTCATTTATAAATATTTTATGTTTTCATTGCTATTACAAATGGTGTCCTCTTAATTCTCTTCTACTTGCTTGTTGTTAGTATATATAAACATGAGTTTTATGTATCTATCTTATATTCCAAAACCTTGCTAAATTCACTTAAATTTTCTAGGTTTTTTTTTTAATTTTGTTTATTAAGATTCTTAAGTTTTCTGTATAGAGGATCATGTTGTCTGTGAATAGACACAGCTGTATTTCTTCCTTCCGGTATGTATTTTGTTGTTGGTCAAAGGAGTGACAGAGACTCGGAGCACAGTGAAGTGAGGCTTTAATCAACGTTCTTGAAAGAGCCAGTGTCTGATGGACAGACACACTTGGGCAATTTATTTCCTAGCATGCAATTCCCTCCCCTGGCTCCTCATTGGCTGAGTACTACAGAGGCAAGCCCCTCCCCTGACTCCTCATTGGCTGAGTACTACAGAGGCAAGCCCCTCCCCTGACTCCTCATTGGCTGAGTACTACAGAGGCAAGTCCCTCCCCTGACTCCTCATTGGCTGAGTACTACAGAGGCAAGTCCCTCCCCTGACTCCTCATTGGCTGAGTACTACAGAGGCAAGTCCCTCCCCTGACTCCTCATTGGCTGAGTACTACAGAGGCAAGTCCCTCCCCTGACTCCTCATTGGCTGAGTACTACAGAGGCAAGTCCCTCCCCTGACTCCTCATTGGCTGAGTACTACAGAGGCAAGTCCCTCCCCTGACTCCTCATTGGCTGAGTACTACAGAGGCAAGTCCCTCCCCTGACTCCTCATTGGCTGAGTACTACAGAGGCAAGTCCCTCCCCTGATTCCTCATCGGCTGAGTACTACAGAGGCAAGTCCCTCCCCTGACTCCTCATCGGCTGAGTGCTACAGAGGCAAATCCCTCATCTGATTCCTCACTGGCTGAGTGCTACAGAGGTTACAGCCTTACCTGGATGTCACCTATGCCCATGTGGTTGGATTGGAACAAATGTACATTCCCTGAGGTGACACAGAGACTTTCAGTCCCTCCTCCCTTTGTTCTTTTGCACATGCTCGTTGCAAAGCCCATGAAAGTAAGCCCGAGAAATGGGGAGGGGAAAAGACCCGGGAAGTGAAGTGTCTAAGGGTCGGGGCTTCCGTTGTGTGTGTGTTGGGGGAGGGGGGGTGTTGTAAATATGTCCATTAGGTTGTAAAGCTACTGTTAACTAGGCAGCACAGCTTTTATTTGATATTTCCGAAAGTGAATCTTCTCCTTTGCTTCTCATATTACCTTGCTGCACGGGGCTAGAACTTCTGGAGCGATGTTGAATAGAAGCGAAAAGATGAGACATCCTTGCCTTGTTGCTTGGAGAAAAGCCTTCCGTGTGTCAGCATTTCCAAGTTTTGCTAACAATAAGCATGTTGTTAACTGCACGCATTTTGTACACGCACCTTATTAGCCTGAAGATGTTTCCTTCTCTTGCTACTTTGCTGAAAGTTATTATCACAAATGGGTATTGAACGTTCCCAAATGCTTTTTTTCTGCTTTGATGCAATGGTCCCATTATTTTCCTGTTTTATCATGTTAATGTGATGATGTGTATTGATTGAGTTTTGAATGTTAAGCCAAACTTTCATTCTTGGGATAAGTCACTGGCTTCTATTTCCTAATATTTTGGTAAGAATTTTTGTGTTTCTAATTAAGAGGGGTATTAACCTGTAATTTTCTCTTCTTGGAATGTTTGGTATCAGGATTATGTTGGCCCACTAAAAAGAGTAGGGAAGCATTCCCACCTCCTCTGTGTTCTGGAAGAGATTGTGTAAATTAGAATTATTTCATCCATAAATGTTTGACAGAATGGCCACTGTGAAGCCATCTTGTCCTGGAATTTTCTGTGCAAGAAAGTTTTTTATTGCGACTTTATTTTTAGCAAAGCATCATTCAGAGTTTTATTTTCTTTTTTTTTGGTCTGTTTTGGTAAGTTGTGTTTTTCAAGGAATTTATTAATTTCATCTAGGTTGCCAAATTTATTACCATAAGTTATTCCTGATACTGATAACATTAACACCTCTTTTCAGTAGACAAGAAAGTAAAATGAAACATCAGTGAAGATATAGTTTGCTTGTTTGTTTAATGTTAATTTAGTTTTGAAAAGCAGAGAGAGACAGAGCCCAAGGAAGAGAGGGGCAGAGAGAGAAGGAGACACAGAAGCAGAAGCAGCTCCAAACTCTGAGCCATCAGCACAGAGCCCGACGTGGGGCCCGAGCCCACACACACTGTGAGATTATGACCTGAGCTGAAGTCGGACGCTCAACCGACTGAGCCCCCCAGGCGCCGATGTAGTATATTTAAATAATACTATCAATAAACACATCTGAATTGGTATTTATTGACTATAACACCGAATACTTGCAGGATACACAGTCTTCTCAAGTAGTCATGAAGTATTCACTGCATATATACCAAAGACTAGACTGTAAAACAAGTCTCAAAAGTTGTATTAAATTAGACGTTAATTAAAATAGGCTATTTTTCATACCCATTAGGACAGATACTGTAAAGAGAAAAACAGAAGCTAACAAGTGTTGGTGAGCATGTAGAGAAATTGGAAGCTTTATGTGCTATTGATGGGAATGAAGCTGAGAGCAGGGCCTCAAAGAGGGTATTTGCATACTCATGTTTTTTGTTTTCTGTTTTAATTTTTTAACATTTTATTTATTTTTGAGACAGAGAGAGACAGAGCATGAGCGGGGGTGGGAGGTGGGGGCGGACAGAGAGAAAGGGAGGCACAGAATCTGAAGCAGGCCCCAGGCTCTGAGCTGTCAGCACAGACTCTGACATGGGGCTTGAACTTATGAACTGTGACATCATGACCTGAGCCAAAGTCGGATGCTTAACTGACTGAGCCACTCAGGCGCCCCTGCACACCTATGTTTATTTATAGCAGCATTATTTTCACAGTAGCCAAGCCATGGAAACAACTCAAGAGACTGCCGGCCAATGAATGGGGAAACAGATGTGGTCTATACACACAGTGGAATATCATTCAGCTTTCCCAGAGAAGGCACTTCTCACCCAGGCTACCACAGGAAAGAACCTCGAGGACCCTGTGCTACGTGAATAAGTCTGTCATAAAAAGACAAATCCTGTACGATTCCGTTCATATGAAGTTCTTAGAGTCAAATGCATAGAGACACAAAGTAGAATGCTATTTGCCAAGCGCTTGGGGGAGAGGGAAATGAGAGGTGTTGTTTCATGGGGACAGAGTGTTAATCATGCGAGATGAAGAGCATTCTGGAGACGGATCGTGGTGATGGTCGTACAAAGCTGTGAATGTACTTAGTGCCACTGAACTGTGCACTTAAAAATGATGAAGAAGGTAGTTTTCGTGTTATGTTTATTTTACCACAATTAAAAACAAAATTAAAAAGTTATCTACACAGTCTCAAAAACACTTGAATATTAAACAATCCACTTTTAGGTAAGTGATGAATAAAAAAGCCACGAGGGAATTTGGAAGTACTTTGGACTGAGTGGTAGTGAAAACACCGTGTTTCGAATTTGTGTGAGGCCAAGAGACTTAGAGGAGACTGAAAGCTCTTCACGATGGTTAATGTTTGTGTCGGGCAGAATGGGCCACAGGGGTGCACAGACATTTGGTCAAAGAGTGTTCTAGGTGTGTCTGTGGGTAAAGTTAACATCTGGAAAAGAAAAGGGGGTGTGCACCTGTCTGACTCTCGATCCCATCGTGGTGAGTTCAAGCCCCATGCTGGGCATGGAGCCTACTTAAAAAACAGACAAACAAAACCATCTGACTGGGTAGCCTGAGTAAGTGGATTGCCCTCCTCCACGGGGGATCCAATGAGCTGAAAACCTGAAGAGAATAAAAAGCTGAGTAAGAGGGAACTTCAGTTGCCCTACTGCTTCAGCTGAGCTCTGTGTCCTCCTGGCTTCAGACTGGAACCCAGGGCTCTTCCGTCTGAGGCCTTCAGACTCTGTGTGCGACATCGCAGACTCTCTTGGGTCTCTAGCTGGCTGGCCACAGCTCTCGGGATTTGCAAGTCTCTGTCTGTAATTGTGTGAGTCACGCCTTATAATGAATCTCTTCAGACATGCACACACATGCATATGTCCAAACATATCCTATTCGCTCTGTTTCTCTGGAGAGCCCTGCGAATGCAGCTCCAAACAGTTATATCAGAAAAGAAGAAACTTTGGGGTGCCTGGCTGGGTCACTCAGAAGAGCAGGTGACTCTTGATCTCAGGGTCCTGAATTGAAGCCCCACATTGGATGTAGAGATTACTTAAATAAATAAAACAATAAAAGAGAAAAGAATAAACTTTTTTAAATAAAAGGAGCACTCCTCTGGGTTTTTTTAAAAAATGTTTATTTTTGAGAGAGAGACAGAACACAAGCGGGGGAGGGGCAGAGAGAGGGAGACAGAATCTGAAGCAGCTCCAGGCTCTGAGCTGTCGGCACAGAGCCCGATGTAGAACTTGAACTCACAAACTGCGAGGTCATGGCCTGAGTCTAAGTCAGGCGTTTAACTGACGGAGCCACCCAAGTGCCCCAAGAATCACTTTTAATAAAGTATGGAATCAACTCTCTAAGGACGGGCAGGAAGCTGAGACTTCTTGGTCCTGTGTCTATATGTGGAAGAATCGGGTGAATGCAGACAGCCAGGCACCCGGGTCTAGGACTAAACCCCCAGGCTGCGTCTTGGCTTCTGGTCTACCGGTGGCTGGTGTCAGGCTTGCAGGGGACAGCAGTCAGGGAGAGGCCAGAGGTCAGGCCGACCCTGTGTGGTATTCCCAAGGGCAGAATCGGGACCAGTGGGTGGAGCAGCTCTCGCTGGCAAGGCAGATTTGGGATGGACATAGAGCAGAACGCATGGCAGGTGGTGAGAAAGCAGGGAACCCTTTGTCCCTGGAGGTGTTCAAGAGCAAGGTCAGGCAATAACTTGTCCCTACGCACAGGCAAACCCTATAATTAATGTTCAAGCCAGCTATCATGTTCTGCTGTAGTTATCTTTTTTTTCTTTAAGGATTATTTTTTACAAGCCACAATTTTCTGGTTCTTGGTCTGAAGACCGTGAAGATGTTTTATTTTTTTATTATTAAGAAATGTTTTAAAGTTTATTTATTTATTTTGAGAGAGACAGAGCCAGCATGAATGGGGAAGGGCAGAGGGAGAGGGAGAGAGAGGGTCCCAAGCAGGCTCCAGGCTGTCAGTGCAGAGCCCAATGCGGGGCTTGAATTCATGGAACTGTGAGGTCATGACCTAAGCTAAAACCAAGAGTCAGACACTTAACTGACTGAGACATCTAGGTGCCCCAAGACCATGAAGACATTTTATTTATGCTTTTTTCTTAAATAGTTTATTGTCAAGTTGGTTTCCCTATAACACCCAGTGCTCATCCCACAAGTGCCCTCCTCCATGCCCATCTCCCCCTCCCCCCACACCCATCAGTCCTCAGTTTGTTCTCAGCATTCAAGAGTCTCTCATGGTTTGCCTCCCTCCCTCTCCCCCACTATTTCCCCCCACGGTCCTCCGTTAAGTTCCTCCTAATCCTCCTATACGTGCAAACATATGGTAGCTGTCCTTCTCTGCCTGACTTATTTTGCTCAGCATGACACCCTCAAGGTCCATCCATGTTGCTACACAGGCCAGATTTCATTCTTTCTCATTGCCATGTAGGATTCCATCGTGTAGATAAACCACTTCTTCTTGATCCATTCGTCCGTTGATGGACACTTAGGCTCTTTCCATGTCATGAAGATATTTTAAATGGAACCTGGGCCATTTCCCTGTCTGAAAAGAAACATTTAAACAAGCAGAATTTTCTTGTTCTTAGGAGTATGGAGAAGTCATTAAGATGTCACCCCAATCTCAGCCCCCAAATACGTTGGGCCCAGGCTCTGGGTCAGGCTCTGGGGTCATGGGCACGTTAGTCTACCTTTCTAGGTCTCAGTGTGCTCATTTGTAAGATGGGTATAATCATAAAAGTGTGCATTTCCTGGGTCTTTTAAAGCACCTTCCCAATTGTTGTGTGCTGTGCTTTGATTTTTCAGCAAGGATAAAAAGATCACAGAGGCAAGCAGCCTCTGAAAGATAGAAAGCTGAGTGCACACAAGGGTGTAATTTTCTCCTGCCCGGGAGGAAAAGACACCTGACCTTTAGAGAGGAAGCTTTACAGAGTAGCATCTCTTTAGCATCTGAACACAGCCCATTTTTGGCAAGATGCACTTAGTTCTGTGACAGGCAAACATCTCATCCCAACTCAGGGATCAGAATTTGGCATTTGAGAACAACAAACTGTTTCATGGCAGCTCCTGGACAGGCTTTTTATTTTATTTATTTTATTTTATTTTATTTTATTTTATTTTACTTTAATGACTAATCTCCTTGGGTCGATGTGTCCCTGAGCTGACCTTAGCAAAATAAAACAGAGACTAATTAGTGTGTAGAGGAGATAATACAGATCGGGCCAGTTCCTGTTTTCCTGGACATCTCCAACCCAGAGCATAAAACTGAGTTCTGATCTTTAAAAATCATGTCCTTGGAAATATCCTTGGCAGTGGCCTGGATGTCAGGAGGACTGGGTTTTAATTCTTGCTCTACCAACCAAGTGGTCACATGACCCTTCAGACACCATTTTCCTCGGTTTCCAAATCTGTAGGGGGATTGGTTTCACTTACCTGCTGCGACATAACAGGAACTATATGTTTTGATCTCTGTGCCCCTTGTCCCGGTTTCTGGCACAGAGCTCCTAAGACCCTTGACATTTCCTGAATGATAGGAGTGTCTTTTGTTCCAATGAGGTGACTCTTGGTGAGCTCCTGGATAGCTTCAGCTTGGAGGCTGGTCCCCAGAAAGACCAGGCCATGATGAGAAGCTTTGAACTTTCTGCTTCCCTGAGTCCCCATCCTCCAGAGAGGAGAGAGGAGCTGGAGATTGAATTAATGATCAAACACACCCGCATGATTCAGCCTGAATAAAAGCCCCGAAGTGGGGTGTTCAGAGAACTTCTGGACTGCTGAGCACATCCAGGAGAATGGCACACTACAGCTCACGGGGACAGAAGCCCCCGCACGTGGAACGCTTCCTGACCGTGCCCCACGTACCTCTTCATCTGACCGTTTATCTGTAGCCTCTGTACTAAACCAGTAAATATAAGTACTTGTTCCCCTGAGTTCTGTAAGCCATTCTGACAAATTATCAAACCCAACGAGGGAATCATGGGACCCTCAGTTTAGACCTTGTCAGAAATATAGGTAGGAAGCCGAACTTGTGACAGGTGTCTGAGGGGGGACAATCTTGTGAGACTGAGCCCTTAACCTGTGGGATCTGACACTATGTCCAGGTCAATAGCGTCAGAAGTGAATCGAACTGTAGGACACCCAGCTGGTGTAGAATTGCCCAACGTGTGGGAAATGCACACATCCGGCATCAGAAGCGAAGTGAAGTGGGGTAGCAGCGTGAGAGTTACATAGAAGCACAGGAGTGCTCTGTCTATACACCTGCGGAGCTGTGAGAGGGAAATTACATTGGGAAAGCAATTCTAACCCTGTAGGGAGCTCATCACCCAGCAGAAAAGGTCCATGCTTCTTGCTTTAGAAGCATCCTTTGGGACACCTTCCCACTCCCCCGCCCCTCCTCAACACTGGCTTGGGAGGTGTCTGATGGGCCCGCAGAACCGCCTCTATCTTCTGTCTAGGGCAGCTTGCACTCTATTACTTTTAACTTTATTGTATTTTTGTTTGCAGCCTTTAGACACGTTCTTACAAAAACCCAAACTCCAGGAAAATACATAGGCAGAAAAAAGCTCACCTGCTATTCCGTGCCCCAGATGAACGCCTTGGTGGTCAGTCTTTCCCGCTAGACTATTCAAAGTTGGGATCACCATTCCAACACGGGGCAGGGGCTGTGGGGAAGCCCCCTCCACCACCGAGCGATGCTCCAGCGCCAGCCCGCCGTCCTGTAATTCATCACAGTTGTGACGCTATCCACCCAGGGGTGGCGGCAGACCCCACAGGCTAAGGGCTCAGTCCCACCAGGCCGCTTTCCGTTTCAGATGCCAGTCGACAGTCCAGGTTGTCACCTGTGCTTCTGATCAACTGACTATAAATCAGAGGTTCCTACAACCCACTCCTTAAGTTTGTATTAATTTGCTAGAGCAGCTCACAGCTTTCAGGAAACCCATTTACTCACTTGATTGTCGGTTTATTACAAAAGATATTAAAAGGGGGGGGGACAGTTAAATGAAGAGACACCTGGGGCGAGTTCCCAGACAAAGGAATTTCTGTAGTCACGGACTTTGGGGCACAGTGGTACACGGAACGATTCTGGTCCCCAACCTGGAAGCTTTCAATCCCCTCCTTTTTTTTTTTTTTTAATTTTTATTTATTTCTAGGAGAGAGAGAGAGAGAGACAGCGTGAGCAGGGGAGGGTCAGAGAGAGAGGGAGTCACAGACTGAAACAGGCTCCAGGCTCTGAGCTGGCAGTCAGCACAGAGCCCGACGCGGGGCTCGAACCCACGAACCGCGAGATCATGACCTAAGCGAAAGTCGGACGCTTAACCGACTAAGCCACCCAGGCGCCCCCCCTCTTTTTTTTTTTTTTTTTTTAATGGCAGCTTCACTACATAGGCCTGATTGGTTAAATCAGTGACCATTGGTGATTGATTCCACCTCCAGCCCTTCTTCCCTCCCTGGAGGTCAGGGCAAGGGACTGAAAGTTCCAACCCTCAATTCCTGGTTGGTTCCCATGGCAACCCGCCCCCACCCTTAGGTGCTTCAGGGAAGTTGCTTCGTTAACATAAACCCAGTTGTGGTGGAAAGGGCTTCGGAATGACAAGACACTCATTTCACTGCAAGGGCTCTGAAGCAATTTCGGGAACTGCGGATAAGAGACCAAATATTGTAACACAAGAGGCTCAGGAAATTTCAAGAGTTTGGGCAGCTGTGAGCCAAGAACTATGGACATAGGGCAAGTATATATGAGAAATATATTTTGGTCATCTGAAAGATAAAATACATATTTCCCATAAATTATAAGATCTCACGCACTGTAAAACACCTGAGACACCATTTTATCCTTCTGTGTATTCCCAGTTCATCCACTCAAGGAGGGGTTACCAGGGCATTCAACAAATACCTACTAAATGAACGAGCCCTCCACTGACTTCATTGCTTTTTTTTTTCTTTTTTTAAAGCATGCCGTCTGCACTAACAGATACCTAATCTTTCATATAGTTACAAGAGCTCACAATCGTTTTGTTGACATTGTGGCAAATATTTGACTGAAGAAATTTTAAAGATCTTATTGGCTTTATTCAGTGACTCAGGAATTAGGCAACATCCCATCTAGCGGATAGAAAGGAGCTGGACAAAAGGATGGATTTTTATAGGAAGAAGGAAGAGGAACAGAGGAGTTCTACTAGGCAAAAAAGCAGGTTGGTTATTGTGAGGTTACTTTCCTACGGGAGATGCAGGGTCCGTCAGGCAGACGGACCCAGCCAGGGCCCCTCAGGCGATTCCCGATTCACCGGTTCTGGGAGAGCAAACGCTGTAGTTGAGTCTCGGTCTAGTGATGGGGTGCTAAAGACAAGGGATGCCCATTTGGGGCCCGTTGTCTTGTTTTCAACAACATGTCTTTTTTGTCCAAACTATGGTACTCGTGTAAAGTTAGGCAGAAAACCAACAGCATTCCTATTAGCAAGTTTTACTATCCATTTAATACAAGTGTCAGTGAATATTTGGAAAATTTAAAACAAAAGGAAGAAGTGTCCTAGCTTTACCACCCAAGCACAAAAAAAATTTTGTATTTTGGCATCTTCTCTTTCTGGTAAGTTCTTCTTTGATAGAATTTTTATTTTTATTTTTATTTTTTAATTTTTTTTAATGTTTTATTTATTTCTAGGAGAGAGAGAGAGAGACAGCGTGAGCAGGGGAGGGTCAGAGAGGGAGGGAGTCACAGACTGAAATAGGCTCCAGGCTCTGAGCTGGTAGTCAGCACAGAGCCTGATGCGGGGCTCAAACCCACGAACCGCGAGATCATGACCTAAGCGAAAGTCAGATGCTTAACCGACCAAGCCACCCAGGCGCCCCTTTGATAGAATTTTTAGAATCTACTTTTAGATTTTTAGAATTTATTCCATTTTTAATACTTTAAATTTTTTTATGTTAATTTGTTTTTTTGAGAGCAAGAAAGAGCACAAGCAGGGGAGGGGCTTCAGTCCAGGGATAGAGGCAGCCTCCTGATGCCCGAGCACTGTACCTTGTTTCCGATTATTGCTCCATCCCTTTCAACATACTTGAGATCAGTCATTTGCATTAAATACCTTTCTGCTTGAGGTAGGTAGAATAACTTCTATTATCCTGACCAGGTATGAATGGATACAGGGCTACTGATTGGCCTGTTCCTAAAATTCACATAAACAGCATTATGCTGCATATAACAGTCTGCATTTCTTCCTTTCTTTTTTTTTAAATAAAGTTAATTACAAATTATAAAGATACAGAAAAGTGTTCAGAGCACTTTTGCTCTGCATTTGCAACAAAATGTTGCAGAGCAAACACTGAAAACTACCACTCAGGATAAGAAACAGAACACTAATAACACCGGAAATACACACTATATCCTTCTAGCTTGTTGTTTCCATGTAAGTCTATGAATCTGTGGCCTGTGTCACCCCGTAGGTTTAGGGCATCCTTTTTATTTCATGAATATGGTTTATCTACCCGTTCTTGTACTTCATGAAGTTAGAGTTGCTTCCAGTTAGTTGGTTAACAGTCGCCCCCAAAAAATCTTCCCGATAAATATCCTTCCTTGTATCTCCTTGTACACAGGTGAGATTTCTCCACAGCCATTTTGTCAAACTGTGGGTCATAACCTCTTAGCGGGTTGAGAAATCAATGTAAGAGGTTTTAATCAATTTTTAACATCTTTATTGAGATATATTTCACATATCATAAAGCCCACTGACTTAAAGCATGAAGTTCAGTGTTTTTAATTATTTCATAGTTGTGAAATTATCACCAGAATCTAATTTCAGAATATTCTCAAAGCCCCCAAAACAAACCCCATGACCATTACTAGTCACTTCGTATTTCTGCCCCCCACCACACACCCTTCCCCAGGCCCAGGCACCTACCAACCTGTTTTCTACTTCTATGGGTTTGCCTGTTCTGGACATTTCATATAAATGAAATCAGACAATATGTGGCCTTTTGTGTCTGACTTCTTTCACTTAGCATAACGCTTTCAAGGTTCATCCGTGTTGTAGAATATATTGGTACTTCCTTCCTTTTCCCTGTCAAATAATATTCCATATATGGATATGCCACAGTCTGTCTATCCATTCATTGGTTGATGGATAATGAAGTTGTCCTCATTGGCTATTATGAATGTGTGAAGGTATGTTTTCTTTCTGTTGAGTATATTCCTAGGAGTGGATCTGCTGGACCGTATGATAACTCAAGGTGATTGACTGTTGAGAAGCTGCAAAACTGCTTTACAAAGCAGCTGCCTCATTTTACGTTTCCATCAGCACTACATGGAAGGTTCTGTGATGACCACCCCTGAAGCACCCCCTCCTCTTATTTTATTATCTGTAAAATAATTTGAAGATTATTTTAAACACATTTGAATTCAACAAATGCAGAAAGAACCTTTTTGGAGCTTCCCTTACCTGATTAAAAGCAGAAACTTCTGGAAGGGAGGCTACTGTAAATCTCCTCTCCTGGGGAATTTTACCCGCCAGAAGAAAAGGCAAAGAAGACCCCTCATACCTGCATAAACAAACATCGTCACAAATTTTATGTCTTGTTTGCTCCCCTAGAAACTCATTTGCTCTTCTCATCGTGGGTTTTACTTCCTATTCCCCGTCTCCTATTGTTAGGTATATAAACTCCCATCTTAAGCTGTTTAGAGAGTCATGTTTTTCTGTAAAGTCCACATACATATGTAAATACAAGTTTGTTTTTTCTTTGCTGATCTGTATTTTGTTAGCTTAATTTATAGGCCTCTAGGAACAGAGCCTAAGAGGTTAGAGGAAAAGTTTTTCCTCCGCAACAGTTCCCGTTCCCCTATAATCTCACCAATGCTTGTTATTGTCTATCTTATTTATGATACCCATCCTACTCGGCGTGAGATAGTATCTTACTGTGATTTTGATTCACATTTCCCTGATGGTAATGGTGGGGACATCTTTCCATGTGCTTATTGGCCATTTGTATATCATCAGAAAAATGCCTATTCAGCACTTTGTCAGGTTGGTTTTTTTTTCTTTAATTTGCTTATTTATCTTTGTATCATTGACTTGTAATCCAACAACTTAAAAAATTTGAAATGTAGAAAAAATGCCTAGTGCTGGGCAGGCCTGTATTATGATGTGCATCTATGAAACACTCAAAATATGAAATCTGGAATACACGATCTCAGGAGACCATCTGTAGGAAGGGTGGATACTCTTTCATGTAAGTTTCATCGCATCACAAATGTGTGTGTGAATTGTATTTTTTAAAGTGTTTAAAGTTTATTTTTATTTATTTTTGAGAGAAAGAGAGAGGAGGGAGGGTTAGAGAGAGGGAAAGAGAAAGAATCCCAGGCAGGTTCCATGCCACCAGCGTGGAGCCTGACGTGGGCCTTGAACCCACGAACGGTGAGATCATGACCTGAGCAGCAATCAAGAACAAGACGCTGAACCAACTGAGCCACCCAGGTGCTTTCACTGCAGTGAAAAGTGATCTGCAATGAGCTAAGGCTATTTACAGCTTATATCTATCCCATTTAATCTAAATATTCATGTTTCACGGCAGACAAAACAACGTGTTGACCTTGGCTATTACTTCTGAATGCTCTGGGAATGATAATGTAAAAATGGTATCTGTACCTTTTACCTTTCAAAGTAAAACAAAACAAAACAAAACAAAACAAAACCATTAAAAACACATCTGATCTCATTCCAATTAGAGCTTGCAGACGTATATACCACAAACCTCTCCACATTGGCTGAACCAGTTTACACTTCCAGCAGCAGCATGAGGGAGCTCACGCTCCCCATCTCGGTCCAGACCTGACAGAGTCAGACTTCAGAAACGTTGCCCGTCGGATCCGGGAGAAAAGACAGCTTGTTGGAATGTTCATTGCATTTCCCCGAGTATTGACGAGGAGGAACACATTTCCTTGTGTGTGTTGGCCATCAAGGTTTCCTCTTCTGGGAATTGTCCATTCTGATGTCTATGTATCTTCTCAACCAGGATTTCTTTGGCTCTCCACAAATGGGCTCCAGCCCCACATTCAAGTAATTGTACTTTTCCGCTGTTGGAGAATTTGGGTCTATTCTGACAAACTTATGTTTCTCCCCCCCACCCCCACCCCTGAGATAATAAATGTAGAAGAGAAACTAAGAAATTGCATATAAGGATGAGTTCTGCCTTTCTCAGTATAAGAAGTATTCAGGGCCCACAGTGTAAAAATGGCAGAAAAAGATTTTTCTCCACCCACAATCTCCACTAATTAAATTTTGAACTCCTTGAAGTTTCTAGTGGGTGCAAAACCTAAATTATTCAGGCAAGCCGGGTTATGACTTAAAGGGCATTCCAGTTTGCCACAGTCTAATGTGTACTTTGCGATGATGTCAATGTTGAGAGAGTGTCAACAGTTGACCTGACTGGTCACTGAAATGATTAACTCCAGGAAGCTTCCTCCACGGGCTGGTAGGGAGACAGCAGCTTCTCACCGTAAGTCACCCTCCCCCCTGCAGGGCCAACGTGCGGAAAGCCCTGCGGGTGACAGAGGTAGAACTGTGGCTTCCTCCTTCGTGAACATAATGGAAAATTATGGAAAACCTGAAGTTCCTCTTGATCACTGTGGTGGCGAGGTGGGGGGTGAAATGTGTTTCCTAACACGTATTTTGTTGGCTGAGTGTGAATTTTTATTTACGTGTGATGTGTGCTTTGTTGGTGATAGATGCACTCACTCGTCGTGGATGAAAGGACAACGCTCCGGAGAATGTAATGAGTTGAAGAGTCCTTTCTGTTACCAAATGCTTTTTAAAAGTTTTTAATGTTTATTTATCTCCGAGACAGAGAGAGACAGAGAATGAGAGAGAGCGAGAGCCAGCAAGCACGAGCCGGGGAGGGGCAGAAGGAGGGAGACGCGGAATCTGAAGCAGCTCCAGGCTCCGAGCTGTCAGCACAGAGCCCGACGCGGGGCTCGAACCCACGGACTGTGAGATCATGATCTTGCGGGCACCTCATAAATCTTTCTTTTATTTTTTATTTATTTATTTTTTTAATGTTTTATTTATTTCTAAGATAGAGAGACAGCATGAGCAGGGGAGGGTCAGAGAGGGAGGGAGTCACAGACTGAAACAGGCTCCAGGCTCTGAGCTGGCAGTCAGCACAGAGCCCGACGCGGGGCACGAACCCACGAACCGCGAGATCATGACCAAAGAGAAAGTCGGACGCTAAACCGACTAAACCACCCAGGCGCCCCATAAATCTTTCTTTTAAAAGGTGGTTGCCACCAATTCCCAGCAGATCCTTGCCATGGAGGAATATAGGCCCACTGTTGCCAGAGCTTGTGATTTTTCAGGAGAAATTATAAGTCCAGATTTGATATCAAATACTCTGATTTTTCAATGTGGGTAAATAGTTCAAATGAAAGAAACCTGGGTAGGTGTTTTTGTGTGTTGATGAAAGGAAGTAGGGGGCTCCTAGCACAGTGAGTCCTTGAATACAGACTGTCCTAAGCACTCTGTGTGTATTATTAACCCGATACACTGGGGATCTTCATGTTGCAGATGGATGAACATGTAACTTACGTCCTTAGGGACACACAGCCACTAGGTAGCAGAGTCGGGATGTGGCCAGCAGGTGCAAGGGCGTCAGAGTAAGCCTTATCCCGGGTGTGTAGGTGGCTCAGTCGGGTCAGCATCCATCTCTTGCTTTTGGCTCAGGTCATGATCTCGCAGTTCCTGAGTTCAAGCCCTACGTTGGACTCCGCACTGACAGCATGGCTGCCTGGCTCTCTCTCCTCTCTCTGCTCCTCCCCCACTTTGCACGTGCATGCACATGCTCCCCCCCAAAGTAAATAGATAAACGTATTTTTAAAAACTAATAATTATCCAAATGTGGGCAGTAGGAGCAGCCTGCTCTAGGTGCAGGTAGTAAGCAGATGCATCGTTTATAGAGAATTTAAAATCGGTAATAAAAATGGACTGAATGAAGATCATCTGCTTTGCATTATCACCACACACAGGCTCTATTAAACAATGTCAGTGCTTACGTGTTATTTACCACAGTGCTTACTATTAGACAACGTCAGTGCTTACGTGTTATTTACCACAGCAAACAAATACAAATCTCGGAAAACACAGCTGCAGGTCTGAGTCCTAAGCCATTGCAGTGGCTACTACTGAGGGGTTTGAAAAACCTTTGTGTGTGTGGCAGATGCACGTAACGTAAAAGGTGTCGTCTTCACCGTGTTTCCGTCGATCCACATTATTCTGTAAACAATATCTAGACTTTCTCTTCTTGCAGAACAGCTCTGCCCCCATTAAATGACCCGCAGTCCCTCTCCCCCGCCCCTGGAAGCCACCACCCTGCTTCCTGTCTCTGTGAGCTTGACTGCTCTAGGGACCTCATAGATGTGAAGTCCTACAGTATTTGATTTTGTGACTGGCTTCTGTCACTTACGGTGTTCATCCAGGTTGTAGCATGTGTTAGAATTTCCTTTTTATTATTTTTTTTAACATTTATTTTTGAGAGAGAGATAGAGCATGAGCAGGGGAGGGACAGAGAGAGAGGGAGACACAGAATCCACAGCAGGCTCCAGGCTCTGAGCTGTCAGCACAGGGCCTGACTCGGAACTCAAACTCAGGAGCTGAAAGATCACAGCCTGAGCCAAACTCAGACGCTTCACTGACTGAGCCACCCAGGTGCCCCTGAATTTCCTTCCTTTTTAAAAGTTGAATAATATTCCACTGTATGTTTTTGCTAGATTTTGCGTACCCATTCATCTGTTAATATTGAGGACATTCTGTGGAGCGTTTAGGTGGCTTTCACCTTTCGTTTATCGTGAACAGTGTTGCTATGAACACGAGTGTACAAATATCTATTTGAGCCCCTGCTTTCGGTTGTTGGGGTAAATACCCATAGGTGGAGTTGCTGGATCATCTGGTAGATCGGTTTTAGGCTTTTTGAGGAAACACCAGACTGTTTCTCTACTGGCTGCTCTATTTTACATTCCCACCGGCCGTGCACAGGGTTCCCATTTCCCATGTCTTCATGACTGAAGACTTGTGGTTTTGTGTGAGCGTGTTATTTTTATAATAGCCGATGGGTGTGAAGTGGTATCTCACTGTAGTTTTTCATTTGCATTTCGCTGATGAACAGTGACGTTGAAAATTTTTTCATATGCGTATTGGCCGTTTATAGATCTTCTTAGGAGAAATGTCTGTTTAAGTCTTTGGCCTATTTTTAAATTGGGCCATTTGTTTTTGTTGTTGAGTTATAGAAATTTTCTATGCATCCTGGATGTTAACCCCTTATCAGTACATGCACAAACAGAAATTGGATCGTATGAGCGGGCAGCTTGTCTGCACATTGATAAAGAACAGCAATTTCTCGGGGCTCCTGGGTGGCTCAGTTGGTTAAGCGTCTGACTTCGGCTCAGGTCATGATCTCACAGTTCATGGGTTCGAGCCCCGTGTCGGGCTCTGTGCTGACAGCTCAGAGCCTGGAGCCTTCTTCGGATTCTGTCTCCCTCTCCCTCTCTCTGCCCGTCCCCCGCTCATGCTCTGTCTCTGTCTCAAAAATAAATAAAAAAGTTAAAAAAAAAAAAGAACAGAAATTTCTGTAATTAAATAGGACAATTATTCCACACACAATGATGTTCTGGAAATCATTTTGCAAAGGCTAAAGACATGGCGATGCTACCAGCCTCTTTTTTATATTATTATTTTTAATATAAGAGAGGGACAGTCCTTTTTAACAGTTTTTTAACATTTATTTATTTTTGAGAGAAAGAGAGAGACAGAGCACGAGCAGGGAAGTGGGGAGAGAGAGAGAGGGAGACACAGAATCAGATGCAGACTCCAGGCTCTGAGCTGTCAGCACAGTGCCCAACGCGGGGCTCGAACTCATGGACTGTGAGATCATTACCTGAGTCTGCGGCTGAATGCCTACCCGACTGAGCCATCCAGGCGCCCCAAACTTTTTATATATTTTTATCTTTAAAATATAATTTTATTCATTATTATTTCTTAAGTTTATTTTTAAAGTTTACTTATTTTGAGAGAGAGAGAGAGGAAGCAGGGGGGAGGCAGCGAGAGAGGGAGAGAGAGAATCCCAAGCAGGCCCCAAGCTGTCTGTGACGAACCCAACACGGGGCTCAAACCCACCCACCACGAGATCAGGACCCAAACTGAAACCAACAGTCAGAAGCTCAGCCAACAGAGCCCCCGGGGCCCCCGCAGTTCATTTTAGATCCACACGCAGTTGCAGGAACCGATACTGAAGGGTCCCACACACCTGTACCCACCAGTGGTGATGTCTTAGGAAACCGGAGGGCGCCACTGCGACCGGAGTTGACACGGATGCCGTCATGACCCAGAACATTCTCATCACCTCAGGGATTTCCCCTGTTGTCCTTTTAGAGTCACATCACGCCCAGGCCCCCCTGGCCGGACCCTCACCCTTGGCACTCACCAGCTCTCCATTTCTCGAATTTTGCCACTTCAAGGATGTTGCATGAATGAAATCCTACAGTCTGGAACCTTTGGGGACTGGCTTTTTTCCACTTAGTGAAATTCCCTGGAGATTCCCCTGAGGCACTGCCTGTACCAATAGCTTGTCCCCTCCCTGCTGAGCAGTACCGTGGGGGGGGCACCCTCTGTCGAACCGTCATCCGTGGAAGGACCCCTGCGCTCCTGGCACGTTGGGGTTGCTCCAGATAAAGCTGCGATGAACATTTTATGTACAGGTGTTTGTGTGAACCTAAATTTTAATTTTTTCCTGGGATAAATGCCCAAGAGCATACATGTTTGTTTTTAATGAATTAATCGTCATATTTTACAATCAAGATAATTCACCTAGAAGAAATCCACATTCCTGATTTCTCCTCCCTAATCACAACATCTAGAAAGACGAGGCACAGCCACTCACGACCCTAACGGGCCAGAGCACGCCAGTCCCCGTACCCCCTGCCCGGTCCCTTTTATCTACCTACCCGCCTGCCGAGGCTCCTGGCTAACCGCAGTGAGCGGGCAGAGCTGGAGCGCGATGGGTTTCGTGTACATACAGGTCTGCAGTTTCTCTGCTCAAGCAGAGGACACCAGTTGCCTCTGGGGAAGGGTGCTGGGTGACGTGGCCATGAGGAGGGATCACTGTTACTACGAGCCCTTTGGGGCTTTTTTAGTTTAAACCATGTGACTGAATCACCTGCTCAACAATGAATAAAATGTGCAAACAAGAACACTAACATTTCAGGGCACCTGGGTGGCTCAGTTGGTTAAGCCTCCAACTTCGGCTCAGGTCATGATCTCACGGTCCGTGGGTTCGAGCCCTGCGTCGGGCTCTGTGCTGACAGCTCAGAGCCTGGAGCCGGTTTCAGAGTCTGTGTCTCCCTCTCTCTCTGACCCTCCCCTGCTCACGCTGTCTCTCTCTCTCTCTCTCTCTGTCTCTCAGAAATAAATAAAAACATTAAAAAAAAGAACACTAACATTTCCTCACAGATGCTCCCCCACCCCCCGCTTTTCCCCTACAACTCTTCTGTTTCTTCCAAGAAGAGAATCCACTGGAATTCCTCCTCCCAGACCACCTGGGAGACAGGGAAAAGTCTCTAGCGCTGGGATCTAGCTTCCCCTAATGCACATGTTCTCTGGTCTGGGGTCTTAAGGCTTTGACCCCCAAACGCCTCTCATCATATCTCGAAGGCTGATGATCTCTTGGGGGCAGGTTCAGACACATTTGGGCCTCTCTGAAGTCCAGTCAGGTGTCGATACCCAACCTTGGGGCCACCTCCTCCAAGAAGCCTTTCCAGCCTGACTGAAATTCAGCATCTCCTTCCTTGTCAGGCAGTGGCATTAATGTGTGCCTTTTTGGTTACAGTTCAGTGCACACTTCCTGAAACTTTTACACGAGCTGGGCGGGTGCACCCTCGCGCCACCCCTTTCCTGGCCTCCCACTACACTGTGCCCCCCTCGCCCCCTGCCCCCTGCAATAGATTGACAGTTTAGAGGCCCTGTTGCACCGTGTGTCCGCTGAAACCAGCACCCCTCATGCACATCACGACAAAGACATCTTCAAGCCCTAGAGCACAATGTGTAGACTGGATTTAAGATCCTAGATTTCTGCCTGCAGATGAAGTCGTGATGCTGAACATTCTCTCTCCTTTGCAGGGGAGAGAGAGGGGGTAGAGTGTGCTCTGGCGGTGCTGGTGCCCTAAGTCTGCCCTTTGGGTAACCTCCCCGACGTCCAGAAGACAGAGGACGAGGGCGTTGGGCCCTGAGAGCCCTAGTGCCGCTTGTCGCGTGACCTTTGGGCCACGCAACCTGTTTCCTCCCGGAGAAATGGGGATCATCACCTCTCTGGCGGGGCGTGTGGAGGCTGAAGTGGGAGGAAGCACCCAGAGCCCGGTCCCTCTTCTGGAAAGCACGGACGGGGATAAGGTGCACCTCGGCACTCTGCTTCCCAGATTTCCGGGGCGCCTGACCCTTTGCGTGTTGAGGGTGAGCTTCCCCGACCGAGTTCAAGGTTACGGGCCTCATTTGTGCTGCCCCCGGGGCCCACTGAGCTGCCAGAGGCACAGACAGAGCTGAATGGCGGCCTCAGGCTCCGCGCTGACGCCCAGGACAGCTGGAGTTTCAACCGGCGGCGGTGAGGGCGCACAGACCAGAAAGCTACCCGGCGGTTCCGCGTCAGAGAGGGGTGGCCCGCGTGGGCGCGCGCCCTAGCCTTTCACCCCCAGCTGACGGCGGCTCGGGCTCGGGTCCCATCCCCTACTGTGTGCCGGGGTGCAAGTCCCACATGACCCACCCCCGCCCCGCCCGCACTGCGCGGCCAAGGGCGCGCGCTCTCTAGACCCTCCCGCCGCCCCGCGTGGTCGGGGGCGCGCAGGCCGGGCCCGGGCCGGGGGTGGGGTCGCCACGGGCTCGGACCCCGCCAGGGCCCAGGAAGCGGCCCTAGGCCGCGGCCCTCGCCCCGCCCCCTCCGCCTGTGCTGACCACCCGCTGGCCCGGCGCGCGCGGGCGGGGAAGGGGGAGGGAAGCGCGGCGGGGTTGGCGGCGCGGGGCCGGGGGCGGGAGGGTCCACGCCGGGTTGGCCGGCAGGCGGGCGCGCGCTGCAGGTGCGGCTCGCGGGGCTGGTCCGGCGGGGCTGCGGGAGCGCGCGGCTTCCGGGGCCCGAGGGGGCGCGGGGGGGGGGCCGGCGGGGCGGCCGGGCGCGCCCCCTGATGCCCGCGCGGGACCTGGCGCCTTGCGCGTGGGTCGCCGCCGCTGCCACGGCTCCGGCTGGAGGCGAGCGGGGCCTGCTTTGTGCTCGCCGTGTGTTTTTGGTTTGTGGGGCGGGAGGTAGCCCGGGAGTCGGCCTGACTGAGGAAGGGCGCCCGAGGCTGCGGAGGGCTCCGGGAAGGCCCTGCCCGGGAAGGGGGTCTTCAGGACTTCCCCTGCAGGGAGAGGGATGCACTGGAGCCATGGACCCGGGATGGGGGTCCGCGTGGTCTTACTCTTCCCCTTCGTGCCCAGGACTCCGGGGAGCGGTGCTCAAGTGCTTAAAGCTCAAGCGGTGCTTCAAAGCCCTAGTCTGGAGACTCAGGTTTCTTGGTTTTGTCTGGTGACGAGGGACTCATCCCTGGCGCTGCACTGGTGTGGGAATTGGGTTTGAGGAGAAGTATGAAAAGCGTGCATGGAAGAATCATACCCGTTCGGCATCGTTGGGAGGAACACAGACCTTTGATGAAAGGTCTTGCGGAGGAAACCCTAGGGATCCATTTTACAGATGAGAAATGAAACGCAAGCAATGGTTGGTGATTCACCTCGGGTTCACCAGAGTGGGGTGAGCCTGTGTGCTCCAAACTCCAGGCTTTTGTCCATAGCTCCCCTCCGGGCTTCCTGGGGGAACTCAGGAATTCTACATTCATTGTGGGAAATGGGATCTTGGAAACCCCGGAAACTCGAATGAAACTTGAGACCTCTGTTTGTTCGCTCTTACCCCCTAGACGGAGAGGCCTGGCTGTAGGCCCCTGGGCAGGGTGCTGAGGTCCAGACCTTCCATCTAGCCGCCACGGAATGCGGCTTCTACTCTTGCGGGTGGACACAGCCCGGGGTGTGCCCCACCTTGCTGGAGATGAAAGAAGGTGGTTCTCCGCTCCTTGGCATCCATAATAAGCTTCTGCCTCCCCCCTTTCTTTACCTGTTTGATGCCTGGGTCAGTGTTGAGGCTTAACAAGGTGTGATGAGGTTACAGAGGACACGTGCCTCTCTGTGTGTGTGTGTGTGTGTGTGTGTGTGTGTGTGCGCGCGCGCCCGCGCGCCCGCGCGTTTTAAGTCTGTTTGGATACCAGTGTGTGCCTATTATGTAAGTATGCTTACCCCCAACCCTCACCTTGGCTCATAAGAGCAGTCTTCCTCAAGTATACTTCTTGGTAGCTATTTATTTTCTAAAAGCCGGCTTTCTGAAATAAGGCCATGCTAAGTCAGCCAATTGTATTTTGGGTTTAGGGCCTTATGCACCTGGAGGGTCGTTTCTGGCTTGGCATCAGAGGCTGATCTTCGGCTCAGAAGTTTTCTATATCCCCGACTACGGCCTTGTCTTGTGTGGGAAGGTGAGTTGCTAGTCCATACTTTTCGGGAGACAGATACTTATTCTCTGGTTGAAGTCGTCTATTCTCTTGACGTGTGCACAAGAGGAAGCTGGTTATTAAAAACAGCTGGCTTCAAATGAATCCCTTTGGATGTATTTGTATGCTACTTCGTTTGAGATTCTATAGCTGCACTTTATCTCCCCTCAGTACATTTTCTTTCCTGAGAGGGGCTGGTGATTTTTAATTTACTTGTATAGCTTCTTAGGAGGAAGGGGGAAGAAAATCACATTCCTAATCTCTTATGCATCAGAGAAGTGCTAAGTACCTTATGACTTGTTATGCATCTGATCCATAATTTTCATTGCAAATGTGTGACTTCTTAGCTTCTGTGTCTCTGGAGAGCTGTTTGGTGCTTAATCGTGATTTTCCCCTTAATTTCACAGGAAAATCTTCCATCAATCAAGCACTGAAAATACTTATTTTTTTTTCTTAAATAGTTTATTGTCAAGTTGGTTTCCACATAACACCCAGTGCTCATCCCCACAAGTGCCCTCCTCCCTGCCCATCTCCCCACTGCCCCTCCCCTCCACCCCCATCAGCCCTCAGTTTGTTCTCAGTATTCAAGAGTCTCTCATGGTTTGTCTCCCTCCCTCTCCCCTAAAATTTTTCCTCTTCTTCTCCCCCACGGTCCTCCATTAAGTTCCTCCTAATCCTCCTATACGTGCACACATACAGTATTTGTCCTTCTCTGCCTGACTTATTTCACTCAGCATAACACCCTCACTCAGTCCATCCATGTTGCTACACAGGCCAGATTTCATTCTTTCTCATTGCCATGTAGTATTCCATGGTATAGATAAACCACATCTTCTTGAACCATTCATCAGATGATGGACACTTAGGCTCTTTCCATGTTTTAGCTATTGTGGAGAGTGCTGCTATGAACATTGGGGTACATGTGTCCCTGTGCATCAGCACTCCTGTGTCCCTTGGGTACATTCCTAGCAGTGCTATTGCTGGGTCATAGGGGAGTTCTAGTGTTAGTTTCCTGAGGAACCTCCCACTGTTTTCCAGAGGGGCTGTACCAGTTTACATTCCCACCAACAGTGTAGGGGGGTGCCCGTGTCTCCACATCCTCGCCAGCATCTAGAGTTCTCTGATTTGCTCATTTTAGCCACTCTGACCAGTGTGAGGTGGTATCTCAGTGTGGTTTTGATTTGTATTTCCCTGATGAGGAGGGATGCTGAGCATCGTTTCATGTGTCTGTTGGCCATCTGGATGTCCTCTTTGGAGAAGTGTCTGTTCATGTCTTCTGCCCATTTCTTCACTGGGTTGTTTGTCTTTCAGGTGTGGAGTTTGGTGAATTCCTTATAGATTTTGGATACTAGCCCTTTATCTGATATGTCATTTGCAACTATCTTTCCCCGTTCTGTCAGGTGCCTATTAGTTTTATTGACTGTTTCCTTTGCCGCCCAGAAGCTTGTTATCTTGATGAGGTCCCAGTAGTTCATTTTTGCTCTTGATTCCCTTGCCTTTGGGGATGTGTCAAGTAAGAAGTTGCTGCAGTTGAGGCCAAGGAAGTTGTTTCCTGCTTTCTTCTCTAGGGTTTTGATTGTTTCCTGTCTCACATTCAGGTCCTTTATCCATTTTGAGTGTATTTTTGTGTGTGGTGTGAGAAAATGATCTAGTTTCGTTCTTCTGCATGTTGCTGTCCAGTTCTCCCAGCACCATCTGTTAAAGAGGCTGTCTTTGTTCCACTGGATGCTCTTACCCGCTTTGTCAAAGATTAGTTGGCCGTACATTTGTGGGTCCAGTTCTGAGTTCTCTATTCTATTCCACTGGTCTATCTGTCTGTTTTTGTGCCAAGACCATACTGTCTTGATGATGACAGCTTTGTAGTAGAGGCTAAAGTCTGGGATGGTGATGCCCCCATTTTGGTTTTCTTCTTCAATATTACTTTAGCTATTCGGGGTCTTCTGTGGTTCCATACAAATTTTAGCATAGTTTGTTCTCATTTTGAGAAGTATGCTGGTTCAGTTTTGATATGGATTGCATTGAATGTGTAGATTCCTTTGGGTAGTAATGGCATTTTAACTATATTTATTCTTCCTATCCATGAGCATGGAATTTTTTCCCATTTCTTTGTGTCTTCTTCAATTTCCTTCATAAGTTTTCTATAGCTTTCATCATACAGATCTCTTATATCCTTGATTAGGTTTATTCCTAGGTACTTTATGGTTTCTTGTGCAATTGTGAATGGGATCAGTTTCTTGATTTCTCTTTCTGTTGCTTCATTGTTGGCATATACAAATGCAACCGATTTCTGTACGTTGATTTTGTACCCTGCAACTTTGCTGAATTATTGGATCAGTTCTAGTAGGCTTCTGGTGGAGTCTGTCAGGTTTTCTATGTAGAGTATCATGTCATCTGCGAAAAGTGAAAGTTTGACTTCCTCTTTGCCAATTCTAATGCCTGTGATTTCCTTTTGTTGTCTGATGGCTGATGCGAGGACTTCCAGCACTATGTTAAACAGCAGTGGTGAGAGTGGACATCCCTGTCGTGTTCCTGATCTCAGGGGGAAAGCTCTCAGTGTTTCCCCGTTGAGGATGATGTTAGCTGAGGGCTTCTCATAGATGGCTTTTAGGATGTTTAAGTAGGTTCCTTCTATCCTGACTTTCTCGAGGGTCTTTATTAAGAAGGGATGCTGTATTTTGTCAAATGCTTTTTCTGCATCTATCGACAGGACCATATGGTTTTTATCTTTACTTTTGTTAATGTGAATTATCACATTGATTGATTTGCCCTGTAACCCAGGAATTGAATCAGCCCTGTAACCCAGGATGAATCCCACTTGATCATGGTGGATAATCCTTATGTGCTGTTGAATTTGGTTTGCAAGTATCTTCTTGAGGATTTTTGCATCCGTATTCATCAAGGATATTGTGCTGTATTTCTCTCTCTGTCTCTCTCTCTCTTTTTTTCTGGGTCTCTGTCCGGCTTGGGAATCAAAGAGATGCTGGCTTTGTAAAATGAGTCCGGAAGTTTTCCTTCAATTTCCACTTTTTGGAATAGCTTGAGAAGACTGGGTATTAACTTTGTTTTAAATGTCTGGTAGAATTCCCTAGGGAAGCCATCTGGCCCAGGGCTCTTATTTGTTGGGAGAGTTTTGATAACTGATTCAATTTCTTCACTAGTTTTGGGTCTGTTCAGATTATCTATCTTTTCCCGTGTGAATTTTGGTAGTGAGTGGGTGTTTAGGAATCTGTCCATTTCTTCTAAGTTGTCCAGTTTGTTGGCATATAATTTTTCATAGTATTCCCTGATAATTGCTTGTATTTCTGAGGGGTTGGTTGTAATAAGTCCATTTTAATTCATGATTTTGCCTATTTGGGTGCTCTCTCTTTTTGAGAAGCCTGGCTGGAGATTTATCAATTTTGTTTATTTTTTCAAAAAACCCATTCTTGGTTTCATTGATCTCTTCAACTCTTTTTTTTTTTTTTTTGGATTCTATATTGTTTATTTCTGCCCTGATGTTTATTATTTCTCTTTTCCTACTGGGTTTGGGATGCTCTTTTTGCTGTTCCTCTAGTTCCTTTAGGTGAGCTGTTAGATTTTGTACTTGCGCTTTTTCTAATTTCTTTTTTTTTTTTAATGTTTTATTTATTTCTAGGAGAGAGAGAGAGAGAGACAGCGTGAGCAGGGGAGGGCCAGAGAGAGAGGGAGTCACAGACTCTGAAACAGGCTACAGGCTCTGAGCTGTCAGCACAAAGCCCGACACAGGGCTCAAACCCACAAACCGCGAGATCATGACCTAAACGAAAGTTGGACACTTAACCGACTAAGCCACCCAGGTGCCCCAACTTTTTCTAATTTCTTGAAATGGGCCTGGAGTACAGTGTACTTTCCTCTTAGGACGGCCTTTGCCGCATCCCATAGAGTTTGAATTGTAGTATTTTCATTTTCATTTGTTTCCATATTTTTTTAAATTTCTTCTCTAATTGCCTGATTGGCCTGTTTGTTCTTCAGTAAGGGGTTCTTTAACCTCCATGTTTTGGGGGGTTTTCCAGACTTCTTCCTGTGACTGATTTCAAGAGTCATAGCATTGTGATCTGAAAGTGTGCATGGTATGATCTCAGTTCTTTTATAGTTATTGAGGGCTCCTTTATGTCCCAGTATGTGATCTATCTTGGAGAATGTGCCATGCGCCCTTGAGAAGAAAGTGAATTCCATGGCCTCAGGATGTAGAGCTCTAAATGTGTGATCCATCTGTTCCAATATGTCACTCACATCCATTGTTTCTTTAGTGATTGTCTGTATAGTTGACCTATCCATTGCTGTAAGTGAGGTATTAAAGTCCCCTGCTATTAGCACGTTCTTATCCATAGGGTTGTTTCTGTTTGTGGTTAATTGTTTTATGTTTAGTAAATTGTTTTATGATTGAATAGTGTTGTTATCGAAAAATATGGGTTTAGAGTCATTGTGTTCTTTGTAGGATTCATGCTTGTGGTGGTGTCTCTGGTACCTTGCATTCCTGGAAATATTTCCCTCAGAGAGTCCCCCTCAGGATTCCTTGTAGGGCTGCGTTAGTGGTAACGAATTCTTTCAAGTTTTGTTTATTTGGAAAGACTTTTATCTCTCCTTCTATTCTGAATGACAAGCTGGCTGGATAGAGGATTCTTGGCTGCATGTTTTTTCTATTCATCACATTGAAGATCTCCTGCCATTCCTTTCTGGCCTGCCACGTTTCATTAGATAGGTCTGTCACCATTGATAGGTTTCCCTTTGTATGTTAGGGCCCTTTTCTCCCTTGCTGCTTTCAGAATTCTATCTTTGGACTTATATTTTGCCAGTTTCACTATGATATGTCGTGCAGAAGATCGATTCAAGTTACATCTGAGCAGAGTTCTTCGTGCCTCTTGGATTTTAACGTCTGTCTCCTTCCCCAGATTGGGGAAGTTCTCAGCTATAATTTGTTCAAGGACTCCTTCAGTGCCTTTCCCTCACTCTTGCTCTTCTGGAATTCCTATGATATGGATCTTGTTCCGTTTGATTGTATCGCTGAGCTCTTGAACTCTCCTTTCGTGTTCCTGGATCAGTTCATCTCTCTTTTTCTCAGCTTCCTCTTTTTCTATAATTGTGTCTTCTAATTCACCTATTCTCTTCTCTGTGTCTTCAATCCTTGCATTGGACACCTCCATTTTATTATGCATCTCATTTATAGCATTTTTAAATTCATCACAACTATTTTTAAGCTCCATAGTGTTTGTAGCAATAGTTTCTCTGATGTCTTCCATGCCTTTTTCAAGCCCAGTGATGAATTTTATGACTGTTGTTCTAAATTCTTGTTCAGTTATGTTGCTTATATCTGTTTTGAGCAGTTCGTTAGCTGTCATTTCCTCCTGGAATTTCTGTAGAGGAGAATTCTTCCGTTTTGTCATTTTGGCTAGCTTTCTGTCTCTTGTTAGTCTTAAAAGCTTGTTATGTGCTCTGCACCTGCAAGTATTGCTGTATTAAAGAAGGCTCTTTGACTGTGCAGGGTTGTCATTTCAGGAAGTGTTCTTTGAATGCTGTCTCTTGGTCTCTCTTATTGAGACCTTGGTTATTTTATTTCCCAGCTCGTAGTGGTATTTGGTACCCCCCACCATGTGTACTTTGCCTTGTTGCTTGAGGTAGCCCTGGAAAAGAAAACTGACAGGCAAACACACAGGGAAGAAAGGCAGACAAATGCACAGACACATCTAAGAAACATGCAAACCAAAGGGGAAAATGAAGAAAAAAGAAGAAAAAACAGGGGAAGGAAAAGAAGAAGGAGGAAAATCAAATAATAAAAATAAAATAAAATAAATAAAAAATAAAAAAGAAGAAAATAAAAGGATAAAGAAAAAACCCAATAGACTAAGGACAGTCTAAAGCATAGAACCAGAATTCCCAGCTTCAAATAAAGAGCTGGGTGTATACAGTGCTGATGGAAAAACATATACAAAGAGAGAAATGACAGGGCTTGGAGGAAGCGAAATTGGAAGAGAAATGACCAGGCAGAGAGACTAAGAGGCTTAATTCAGCGAGAGAAAGAAGAGAATATGGTTAGAGGCGAGGAGAAAGAAATGACGATAATGCTACTCAGAGAAACTATCTAGTCTGATTACTCGAGAGAGAGAGAGAGAGAGAAAGGTAGTGGTGGAGGTGTAGAATATACATCTAGAAAATGGATTAAATGTGACTGTTTAAGCAAACCAATGACCAGAGTGCCCAGTCCAGCAGAGGGGAGGGATATGAATGAGACAGGGAAAATATATCTGAATAGAAAGAATTGATCTAGAATTAATCACCGCAGTGCTTCCATGTTGGTCTTGCCCTGGGCTCTGGTTAAAAAAAAAAAAAAGCAGCTCTCTGGTGGGGATGTGCGTGGTTCGGTGTAGGCGGGTCTTGGCCTCCACTGTATTCTGTGGGCCGCTCCCGAGGCCCCACCTTGGTGGTTGTGGGGAGAACAATGGCGGCGCCCCAGTCCCTTCTGGAACCAAGTGTTGTGACTCACTCTTCTGGGCCCATCTCCCTGTGCCGTGGGCGTGGCTAAGGTGGGCTGGGGCAACGTCCCAAGCCAGGCCTTGTTTCCAGATCTTAGTCCCCGCTCCCCATTGGTATCACCCGAAATATAAACTCACTACTCGAACTCACAAATGTGAGATCATGACCTGAGCCAAAGTCAGACATTTAACCGACTGAGCCCCCCAGGCTCCTGAGAATGATTTCCTGTTCCATCGAGAAGTCTTATAAGGCGACCATCTACTGAACACAGAGGTGGTTCCCATGTGTTTGGTCCCCTGTGTGATTTGCTCAGTGTGTGTGTGTGTGTGTGTGTGTGTGTGTGTGTGTGTAGGTCCCATGCCCTCAGGCAGTCATGCTTGGGTTAGAGGGGACTCGGCTGGGCCCCATTTCTCCCCTGGGGGTGAATCCCCTGGACACCGCCCACCTCTCCTCTGTGTCGGCGTCTGGGCCCCGGATGGGGAGCTGCAGGTTTGGCGCCTGGCCCCAGCGGGGCGTTTCGGGGCCCCCCAGAGAGTGAAGTCTCATCTTCGCGCCGCAGGTCGTCGACCCAGCCGGAGGTGGCCAGCTTAGAGCCGCGGGGCGCGGACGAACGGTGCTCCGAGAAGGCCGTGGTGCAGGCCTGCCCGCCTGGCCGGCATCATCTTCGCCAAGGACATCAGTAAGGGCTTAGTGCCCCGGGCCCCGCGGCCAGGACAGGAGGCGGGGAGCACCCCTCCGAGACCTCGGCCACACAGCCTGCCCGTGCGTGTGGCGGCGCTTTGTCTCTCTTGCTGGGTCAGAGGGTGCTCAGGCAGGAGGCCATGCGGGCAGCGCCCACCCTGGTCCCTCCCGCCAGCGCCGTGTCCTGGTTTCCCCCTCATGGAGGCGGGCTTTCCTTTCTAAACCATTATGTTACCCAGATAACTCTTCCACAGGGGTTGAATCAAAGTGAAGAAAATTGTTGCCACTCTTTTACTGCCCCTATACTTAATTTACCGTAGCGTAGTCGTAAGATGCTTAGAAGACAACTAATGCTGTTTTCTGTCATGCTTTCTCCCGTTTAACGTGATATGAGAGTTTTCATTTTTATGGAGCTATTTTTAATATCTGAGTAACACTTCCCACGGGGGGTTGTCCTGTAAGGGTCCCCTGGTACTGGGCATTTAGATTGTTTTCAGAAGTTTGTTTCAGTGTTATATGGGAAGATAAATATTTATACAGAGAACATTTTTAAAAAATTGTTAATGTGTACTTATTTTTGAGAGAGAGAGCAGAGCATGAGCAAGGGAGGGGCAGAGAGACAGGGAGACACAGAATCTGAAGCAGGCTGCAGGCTGTGAGCTGTCAGCACAGAGCCGGACGTGGGTCTTGAGCCTTTAAACTGTGAAATCATGACCTGAGCTAAAGTCAGAGGCTTAGCTGACTGAGCCATCCAGGTGCCCTTATAGAAAATAATTAAAAATAAATTTTTTTTAAATAGGCTCTACACCCAGCATGGAGCCCATTGCAGGGCTTGATTTAAGGCCCTGAGATCTAGGGGCGCCTGGGTGGCTTAGTCAGTTAAGCGTCCGACTTTCGCTTAGGTCATGATCTCGCGGTCCGTGGGTTCGAGCCCCGCGTCGGGCTCTGTGCTGACTGCCAGCTCAGAGCCTGGAGCCTGTTTCAGTCTGTGACTCCCTCTCTCTCTGACCGTCCCCTGCTCACGCTGTCTCTCGCTCTCTCCTAGAAATAAATAAAACATTAAAAAAAAAAAATTTAAGGCTCTGAGAGCTAGACCTGAGCTGAGATCAAGAGTCAGACGCGTAACCGATTGAGCCGCCCAGGCGTCCCACTTGTGGGTTCTTATTTACTCCCAAGGATAGAGTTTCAGTTTTACATATGAATATGTGTAAGGAGTTTGATGGACTGCTTTCTAACAAGGCACCGTTAACAGCGCCCAGAGCGGTTTTATAGGGCGCCTGGAGAATGGTAGAATTGTGTGTCCCATGCTGTTATTGTTACACTGGAGAATTCTGCAGGCAGTGCCATTTGTGTATCTTATTTATGGAGCACGTAAAAATGTCTGTGTGCTTGCTCACATAGCCCTTTTATTCGCTAGGACAGTTGAGAGTCTCGTGTAAAAACTCCAGTGTAAACAAACAAACAAACTCCGGGCGCAATTCCTGATCTCAGCGTGGGGACGGGTTTTCAGGATGGCATTCTTTCTGGATGCTAACTCCTCATAATGCACCCTCGTCATTGAACTTACTAGTCACACCCTGAACAAAGCTGGATTTTCTCGGAGGGGTTTTTCCGCACACAGCTTTAAATGCTGGTGCTCACGCTGGAGGGGTAAGCGATGGGCGACGGAAATGTCTCCGAGCCCTTTCTCTGCACAGGCCCCTCCCTGCTATCTTTCAGAAGCTCACATACAGGTCGACCAACGGCTTGGGTTCTGAGGGTTACTGTGGTTCTCCCGGCCCCATCTCATGCTGACCCATGCGTCCCTGTCCCTCCAGCCACAGGCCAGGTCCTCCGCTGTGATGCCGTCGTCGACCTGAGCCATGGCCTTCAGATGGTCTCCACCACCCGCGAGCTATACCTGGAGGACTTGCCCCTGGAACTGAAGATCCAGGCTCTGGACTTAGAAGGTGAGGCTGTGCCCCCCCCACCCCGTGTCTCTGTCCCCTCGCGTCTGACCCTGCTGTTCCCCGTGGAGGGCTGTCCCAGCCAGGGTGGCGAGGCTGGGGCCGGGCAGACACTGAGGAGGTCCAGAACGCTCTGAGTGGTCCCCAGGAGCCATGCCTGGCTCACCGTGGCATCTGCAACAGCGCCTCTGAGATGAGAGCTTTGGCATTCCCTGAGGCCGCCTCTGGGCCCGTGCTCAGGGTCATGCTGGGTAGAGCACATCTTCGGGAAGCGGGCAGCTGGCAGCTGGCGACTCGGCAGCCGTGGGAAGGTGGGAGAGGCTTGCTGGGCAGTACGCTCTAAACAGTGGCGGCGTTCTCCTTGCCTGGCTTGGGGGGCTGGGGTTGGCTTCCCGGTCCAGACTGCGGGGGGCACATGTGTGTGCGCGTGTGTGCGCGCCCGGGAAACGTCTCTGTGCTGGCCTCTGCACCGCCCTGCGCTTTGTTTCGCTGGAGTCCGATACTGGCTTGTTCTGGAATTCTTACAGATCTGTTCTTGGTGCTAGGTGGGCTGTCTTGGCTGCAGCCTGACCCCCTGGTAAAGCAGCAAAGGAAAATCTCTAGGTTAAGACTGCCGTTGGAGAAGTGGGTCAGGCAATAGCTGTCTTTCAGACCGAGGGAACTCCCAAAACTGAAGCCCAGTTCTTGGCTCACCTTGTCTTCGGAATCTTCCCTGACCATCCCAGATACCTTTGCTTTAAAAAAAAAAAAAATTCCCTAGATTGGAATTTCCCAGCCTGGGTACTATCCGCACTTGGGGCTAGATAATTCTTTGTGGAGGGGCCGTCCAGTGCGTGGACCCACCAGAGGGGAGGAGAACCCCCCAAAGTTTCACGACCGAAAGTATCTCCGGCCTTTGCGAAATGCCCTCTGGGGGCGAAATCACTGTTTGTTCTAGAGCATCTGACAGTTCCCTTCTTCTGTCTATTCATTTATCAGCTAAGCCACCTCGCTTCTCTGGACCGCTGTCTGGTCTGTGAACTTGAGACAGTGGTGTTTATTGGGGGTTGCAAGGATGGGTGGGAAGTGTGTATGAGGTTAGTGCTGGGTTCTCAGTGGCTGCTGGGAGTCCTGCCAGGTGCTTCTGCCCTGGCAGCTCAGGCTGGGGAGGGAGTCTGGGGGGATCCACGTGCATCTTGGCAGGTGCTGCTTTGCTTCATCTTGGGTGCAAGAGTGAAAGGGCCACAGAGCTGGGGAGCCGACCCCAGGGAAGGGTGGAGGCCGGGTGTGGGAGACAGAAGTCAGGACAGTTTCTTAGAGATGTGATGTTTGACTGAGCCGTGAGAGCGTGGTGTTTGCCCAGCCCAGAAGTCTGTCTTGTTCCGGAGGAGACAAGGTATACCTGCGGCAGGGTGGCGGGGCGGGGGTGCAGGATGGAAAGGATCTTGTGTGTCAGGAATGGGGTTTGCACTTGGTCTTAAAGCAGAGGGAGCTGGGGAAGGGGTTTGTGCAGTGAGATGTCAGGAGCTCCTCTGCAGGCTCCAGGCTCTGAGCTGTCAGCACAGAGCCCGACGCGGGGCTCGAACTCCTGGACCGCGAGATCGTGAGCTGAGCTGAAGTTGGACGCCCAACAGACTGAGTCACCCAGGTGCCCCCATATGTTTTTAATGTATTCACAGAGTTGTGCAGCCACCCCCACTAGCTAATTTTAGAACATTTTCATGACTACAGAAAAGCAACCCAGGACCCAAGAGCGGTTACTTCCCATTCTTTCCTCTCTCCAGCCCCTGGCAACTGCTGCTTTGGCTGTATGTGGATTTCTCTATTGTGAACAGTTCCTCTCAGTAGAATTATACAATGTATGGCCTTTTGTGTCTGACTTCCGTCACTTAGCACAATGTTTCCTAGGTTTATCTTATGTTGTAGCATGGATTTCCTTCATTTTTACAGCTGAATGATACCCTGCTGTATGAACAGACCACATTTGTTTCTCCATTCATTTGTTGCTGGACATTTAGGTTGTTTCCACCATATGGCTGTTGTGAATAATAGTGCTGTGATCATTCGTGTGCAAATTTTTGTGTGGACATAGGTTTTCATTTCCCCTGGTGTAGACCCAGGAGTGGAATCGCTGGGTCACAGAGTCACTCTGTGTTGCCCTATGAGTCATGGCAAAGGCAGCCCCGTTTTCTGGAGCTTTGGCTGAGCACTGCTTCATTTGGCTTCTGTGATCACACAGGTGGGGAGGCGTGGGACCCGGGCCCGTCTGACTCTAAATGCCCTGCCTTTTGCTCTGTAGAAAGAACTTTCCTAGACCCCACATGTTGTATGTGGGAGCTGGCCAGACAGCGGAATTAGATGAAGACTGCAGAGTAGGGCTGGGACAGCAGAGCGTGGTGGGGACTGTGGCAGACAGGAGACCGCGACCCCTTCTAGTGAGGCTAAGCCAGCCACCGGTCGGTCACCAGAGGGACTAGGGCCCAGGAGGCTAGATCTGCAGACCCTTCAAGAGGACACGGAAGCTGGATTTAGAGGTTGCATTTCTTAACTTGAAACAATGGGGAATAAGCAAAAAATGTAAAAGCAGCAAAGCCACAGCTTCTAGGAGATCAGGCCTCTGAGGGACCCCTTCCCACCCTCTGCCGTGTTGCAGGGTGTCCGCACCGAACCAGATCTTGTACTGACACTAAGACGGTCTTTGTGGCGGGTTTGGACCCCACTGGGTCCTGTCCCCGAAGACTGCTGCCTGGTCGCTAGTTGGGCTCCACTTGCGCTGACGCCCTGTTGGAAGGCTCGTGGACGGCCAGCTGCCCCTTGAGAGGCCCGGCCAGCTGGGCGGCTTGCCATCGTCTCGCCACAGGGACCCCGGGAGTCTTGCGCCTGGGCGGAGAGACGAGATGCCGCCCTTCATCTCCAGCACCTTTCCCCGCAGAGGAGGGTGAGGAGGAGCCAGTGACTCAGCTCTCAGAAGCTGCCTCTGGACTGTAACGTGCTTGCAGAGGTGAGGGGTGGTGGTGTCACACGCCACCTTGCGCCTGTCATGAGCCGTCGGAGGCTGGAAGCTCAGCGGGAGGAACACACATGCTTACTTTCCTCAGACAGCTGCCGTTCACATCCCAGCTTAGCCCCTCACAGTCACACGACCCTGAGCCTTGATGCCTCAGTTTCCCTCTCCTGGAGGCCTGGTCCCTGCTTTGCAGAGGGTGGTGCTGAGTGCATTTGCCCCTTCCCCTGCCCCAGGGCGTTAACTCTGATGCATTTCTGCGCCCCCCCCCCCACTTTTACAGGGAACACGTTCAGCACCCTGGCTGGGCTCGTCTTTGACTGGACAATCGTGAAGGACACGGAGGCCGATGGGTTCTCAGACTCCCACAACGCCCTGCGGTAAGAGACGCCTCCCCTTTGCAGGGAAGCAGGAAGGGGGCCGTCGGTTGGCTCCATGCTACCTGGGGGCTTTGATGGTCACGGCTTTTATGATCACTGTCGCCATCTCACCTTCAGCAAGGAGCCCTGGGCAGTCCCCAGGGGTGACTGAGGAAGGGCACTTCAGCTCACACAGCCGTGTCAGGACCTTACAGCGTCCGCAGCCCGCTGGGGGCCTTTGTGTGGGATGTCATCCAGGGGGCTGGGTGCCCAGCTGTGAAAGAGAAAACTTGTCCCGGGCGATGGAAGCTGTCACGGGGTACGGGGAACAGTGGCCTCAGGGCAGCCCTCCGCTGGGGACAGGTTAACGGGGGGACGGGTTTCGGCCAGGAGGACAGCCCTTCACAGGCACAAGAAGCTGTGTCCCTCAGCCCTGCAGGATGCAGACAGACTCCTTATGAGACAGGCTCGTTAAGTGTCTCGCTTCACTCAGTCCCCCCACCAGCCACATGGGCTCACATGCCACTGTTTTTGCAGTTTTTCAGACCTAGAAACCAAGGTTTAAGCCACTTGTCTGGCTGGTAAGTGGCTGGACCTAGAGGCTGAGCTCAGATCTCTACACATCTGCACTATCCAATATGGTAGCCGCCAACCCAACCCAACCCAACCCAACCCTGGCTCTTTACATTTAGATGAATAAAATGACAACTCCAGTTCCTCAGATGTCCTGGCTGTGTTCCAGGGGCTTGTTAGCTCTGTGGCTAGCGGCTACTACACATTGGACAGAGCAGACTCGGAGCAGGAAGAGCTGATGGCCAGAGAGGTGGTGGTGCAGACCCGAGGTCATACCCCTACTACACTGCTTGGCCTCATCCCTTATTAAGCAAAATTTTAAAGACCTCTTTAGGGGAGGAAGATTTCATTTTTTGTTGTGAGTATCCCCTTGTAATCTTAATTTTTTTAAATCTGTTTTATTGATGGGGCACCTGGGTGGCTTAGTCGGTTGAGCGTCCGACTTTCGCTCAGGTCATGATCTCACGATCGTGGGTTCGAGCCCCGCATCGGGCTCTGTGCTGACTGCCAGCTCGGAGCCTGAGCCTGTCTCAGTCTGTGACTCCCTCTCTCTCTGACCCTCCCCTGCTCACGCTGTCTCTCTCTCTCTCCTAGAAATAAAAATAAATAAATAAATAAAATAAAATAAAATCTGTTTTATTGAATTCCGGTGTGGTTAACATACAAGGCTGCATTCAGGTGCATAGTGTGGGGATTCGGCACTTGCATGCGTCACCCAGTACTCACCATGACAAGCGCCTTCCCGAATCCCCATCACCTACTTCGCCTGTCCCCCTCCACCCACATCCCCGCTGGTCCCGTCAGTTTGTTCTGTGTAGTTAGGACTCTGTTTCCTGGTTTGCCTCTGTCTTTTCTTTTTCCTTTCCATGTTTGTTTTGTTTCTTAAATTCCACACAGGAGTGAAATCATATGGTGTTTCTCTGGCTGACTTACATCACGTTGCATTGTAGTCTTGAGCTCCGAGGAAGACTTAATTTAAAAAAATTGCAGCTTTTTGCAGCCTACAGAAAAGTCGCAAGTATAGTACAATCCACAGAGTGGTTTCCCTGAACCGTCTGAGAGCAAGTTGTCAGCCTCGCGCCGCTAATTATTTTACTGTGAGTTTCCAACTGCTGAGGACCTTTCCCTGCGCACCTACAATACGGTCATCAAAGTGCGGAGATCGACACTGTCTGTGGGCGTCAGATCCCTCCAAGCCTAGTCCGTCTGTCCCGAGTCTGTCCCCCTTGGGAAGCAAAAAACCCACCCAGAGTCACCTGCTGTATACTGTTCGGTCTCGTGGTCCCTATCAGCCTAGGACAGTTTCTCGGTCTTTCTTTGACCTTGATGCTTGTGAAGATTATAGTCCATTTGTTCTGTAGAATGTTCCTTGTGGCAGGGTCACATGATATTCCCTCCTGATGAGTCAGCGCTTTGCATCTTGGGCGGGAACATCACAGAGGTGAGATCCTGTGTCCTGAGTGTATCTGATCCTGACCTCGGGGGTCTCTCAGCAATGCTGTTCCCTGTCGTCACCTGGGTGAGATGGGGTCTGGTCACTGCAAGTATTTTGTGGGGAGTTCAGGGCCTGATCTTTGATTTATAGTTTTTTTTAATTTTTAATGTTTTATTTATTTTAAAAATTTAAAAAATTTTTTAAACTGCACCTCACCTTTCCTGCCCTCCTCTTTGTTCCGGGCGTGTGCACCCTGCTGAGGTCAGGCTGACGATTTTGGAGAACGTCCTTCTGAACCCAGCTTATGACGTCTGCCTGATGGTGGGGACCTCCATTCGCTATCAGGTGCAGAAGATCCGGCAAGGAAAGATCACAGGTGGGTCCTGACTCAGCAAGGTAGTCACGGCGGGGACCCCCTTGTTCTTGTGGTAAAATACACATAACATAGAATTTCCCATCTTGTTGGTTTTTAAGCGTTCAGTTCAGTGGCATGAAGGACACACACCTGGTTGTGCGTCCATCACCAGCATCTGTCACTGGAACCCATTCATCTTCCCAAGTTGAGGCTCCGTTTTCATTAAACACTAACTCTGCGTCCCTCGCTCCTCCCTCACCCCTGGCGCCCACCCTCCTCCTTTCTGCCTCTGTGGACCTGACATCTCTAAAGGCCTCAAAGAGGTGGAATCCTACGTATTTACCCCGTTGTGACCGGCGTATTTCACATAGCCATGGCGTCCTCAAGGCTCGTCCCTGCTCTAGCCAGTGTCCCAAGTTCCTTCCTTTTTTAAGGCTGAAGAGCATTCCACTGTGTGGGTATTCGTACCTGCTGAACGCGTACCCTTTCACCTATCGACGGGCACGTGGGTTGCTTCCTCATCGTGGCTGCTGTTGGTAAAGCTGCCCCGAGCACGGGGTGCAGGTATCTTTGCGAGATGCTGCTTTCGTTCCTCTTGGTGTGTGTCCATCCCTTTGTTGTAAGAAGGTCAGGAGCTGTGAACTTCACAGGGAGTGAGTTCTCCCTTGGTCTGCCATGGACTGCCGGGCGGCCTTGGCAGCCACTGCCCACCCCCCGCCCCGTGGGGCTCAGGGTCTCCATCAGAGCCCTTGAGGCCTTCCTGTCTGTGCTGGGTGGGGCAAAACGAATGAACGGATATGGGTTTGTTCTGGAAGTTCTCCACGGCTGTGTGCCTGTGATGCGTTCTGTGTGGTGATCGTTCTTCATGCAGCTCCAATCCTCCTAAGAACGATTACTATTATTATCCTTTTTTAAAAAAAAGTTTACCCGTGTTTCATGGTCAGAGCACAGGGTGTCAAGGGGCTTGGGGACAAGTGTGTCACCTGTCCATCCGAGGGCTCTGACGTGGGTCCGGGCAGGTCCTTCCGTAGGCTGGAGGTCACTCTGACGCAGGGCGCTGTTTCTGCCCCTCAGAGCACGAGAGCTGAGAACCGGGTCCTTCTGGGCAGGACGCAGGGTGGGGGGCTGAGAGCTGAGCCCCAAAAGCGAAGGAGGGACAGGCAGCAAGGCTAAGGGTGGGTGAGGTGGCGAAGGCGACTGAGGGGCTCACCTGAGTTAGTTCAGGTGTCGCACAGCCCAGGAGACCCGCACACCCCCAGGCACCGAGGGAGCTTGTGGGTTTCGCCACCACTAGAGAAATCAAAGAACTGGACCCACGAGAGACGCCCCAGCGCAGGAAATAGGCTTGTTGCCTCCCTTTCATCAGCGAGGTGATGAGATGGAAAATTTCTCCGAGGATAAACACACCTGTGTGATTGATGGTTGCGCCTGGCACGGCTCTGGAGAAGATTCCAGACAGATGCCTTGAGAACTGAGCGAGCGAAGGTCTACCACGAGCCAGTCATACAAATGGAAACTCTCTCCATTCATTTTAGACGGACTGGGTTTGTTTTTGTTTTAATTGAGACATAATTCACCATCACTGTGATCTTAAACAAGTTGACGAGACAGGAACGTCAGTACTGATGGCATTACAGGGGACATGAATTTCAGCCGCCGTCTGCCTTGCATGGCATCCTGCGTTGCCTCAAAGAGTTATAGGGTAGGGGACAGTCCCGTGGACTTACTAGAATGCACATAACTGTCACCCCAAGTTAATTCTCTCTGGGTTCTTATTTTTTGATTCTCCTTCCTTAAAAATATAATTTTCTTCTTCCATAATTTTATTTCCCTTCTGTCCGCCCCTCTTTATCTGGTGACCTGCTGTCTTGCGAGCGTATTTATTGAACACCTACTGTGTGCCACAGCCTGCTAGGTGCTGCGTGGAGAGGGGCTCTCAGAGCTCCTAGTAGGGGCTTCTGTGTCACCCGCAGGGCCTTGTTCCCAGGGAGGGGGTACAGGTGTCTCCCCTCGCTTCTCAAGCCTGTTGGTGTTTGAATTGCTTGCGGACCTGACTGGCACAGTAACCAAATTCCCAGACAGAAGAGACCCTAGGAAGGACATGCTGAGCGAGGGGATTGGAATAGTGGAGCTGACTGAGATCAAACACACCGAAGCTGGGAAAATCAACTGCATAGACAGGTGTCGGTGTCCCAGGTGTGGACGGGACCTAGAACCCGGCACACCCTTGAGCTGTGGCTGCCCAGCACGGAGTCACAGGAGCTGCGTCAGCAGATGCTGCAGTTTGAGGCAGGGGAGTGGGCTCCCCAGGGTCCTGGGCGCAGACCACGTCCTCGTGCTCATCCTTGGCGCCTGCGTGGGGTGAGGGGATTCGGAGCACATCCGGAGCGTCAGGCGGGGTCGGGAGGGGTCACGGAGCCTGTCTCCTAGGAGCACGTGGGCCTCCTGGCTTACAGACGGGCAGCCTTGGGGATGACCCTTGACCCTCTGCGGCCGGTCTGGTGTCCCAAGAGCTGCCTTCCTGCTTTGACAGACAGAGAGTGACCCTTCCCATCTGCAAACCCTTCTGTATGCGGCGCCTCTTACAAGCAGCGAGTTCTGCATTTGTAAGAGGTGTTTGAGGAGTCAAGCCCCTTGTTTTCATTGTCTTAGGGTTTTGTAAATATACTGTTGTGTAAGATCTTGTGAGAATCTGTATATTCACTTGGAGAATGGCCAGAATGTCCTATTCACTTGGAGAACTTTAACTAAGGGAGGGAACTAGGGCTTCAGAAAACAGTATAAAGTAATCCCGCTTTATCGAGCACCGGCATTATTTGAGCACAGCATGGACCTTTGATGCGCTGCTGCCGTATTCTGAACGTACAGTCTGCGGGCATCACAGCCCAGCCTGGCTGGGCTTCCCCAGTTAAAGCCAGGGAAACAGGCTGTGTGGACGCCAAGCGAGTCTCATCTCTGGTGTGCACTGGAGTCTAGGAGGGCCTGTTCACACTGTGACCACGGGGCCCCCAGAGTTGGATCCAGAAGCTCCGGGGTGTGGCCGACCATTTGTAGTTGGCAGGTGACGCCTGTGGTCCAGGGACCGCACTCTGAGAATCTCTGGTGGGGGCACTTTCTTGGGGGCTCGGTGGAACACACCAAGACACCCTAAGACGGCAATAGACTGGTTGCCTCCCTTTTCGAGTTCCCATTGGAATTCTTGGGAATTCTGGAGAGTGCTCCAGCTGAGATCCCTCCTGGCCCGTGTCCCGGTCGCCTCCCAGGGCCGGCCCTGGGCCGGGACCCAGAGAGGATCGACGAGCGGGCTGCCGTCCGTGGTTCTCCGCAGCCTCTCTCTCTCCTCGGGGGCTGGGATGCGGCCGCCCCTGCGGGCTCCGTGGGTGGGCTGCTGGGTGGGACCGTGACGGACCGGGGAGAAGTCCTGGGAATGTGCTGGCGGCCTCTTTGTTTGGATCCCAGGTCCCGCTGTGGGGCACCCGGGGCTTCCAGTGTGGTTTCTGCAGCCCCCGTGCTGAGGGTGCGGGCACCCACAGTGCCTGTTCCAGGGGTTGCTGGGGGACACCACGGGGTAATGTGCACCTGGCGCACCAGGCGCAGTCCTGCCGCCTCCTGATCCCGCGGTCGGCGGTAGACGTTGGTGTCGGAAGCGCTCGGGGCCACTCGCGTAGTGGGGAAAACGACGCGGAGGTGGTGGGTTTAGCAGAGCCCCTGTTTCCTTGGGGAAGTTGTTTTCCGTCCTGGCCCAGAATGAGCGTGTTCTCTTCTACAGCATGACACGGATGGGGAAGCATGGATGGATGGGCAGGGTGGCAACAGAGAACATTCTAGACTGGGCTCCCGAAGCCTGGTGGGAAACCGTGGGTTGGCGCCGTGTTGGAAACTCCCAGAGGCCACACAGATCCAGTGAGCCCCACGCTGGCCCCTCAGTGCAGTGGTAGCGTTCATTCAACCCTGTATTCTGCAAGCAGCCCGCAGCTGGAGTCGGAAGCTGTGCTTAATTAAAAAAATAATAATAAAAGCTGTTACGGTCGTCACTGAGAGACTTTTCCCCTCTGAAAATTCGTGGAGACGGTCAGCTTTGTGCACAGGCATTAGGAGTAATGTTAACACGTAAACGGTTGAAAACATTATAACACTGTGTGTTAACTATGCTGGAATTAATAAAAAGTATTGAGAAAACAAAGTGAAAGAAAGAAGAAGGAAGGAAGGAAAGAAGGAGGGATGGGAGGAAGGAGGGAATGAAGGGAGGGAGGGAGGGAAGGCGGAAGGAAGGGAGCCAGGCAGGAAGGTCGGTGGGTCAAGCAGGGGCCCTGGGAGCCTGTTCTGGGGGTTGGGGTGGGACTGACTCATCACCTACTAACGTCTCCTGTCTCCGCTCTTGTCTCTCCCATGCGGCTCCTTTTTGACTCTGGGAGGCCAGAGCCGTCCACGGCCTCCGAGCCCGAAGAGCTGCAGCTCCAGCGCGGCACCCCGAGCCCCGAGGGAGACCCGCGCCGGCCCGTGGCTGTCGTGGACCAGGACACGTCGATGGCCACTGCCGTGCAGCTGGGACAGTGCAGCCTGGTTCTCAGCCACAGGAGTCTCCCCTCCCCCGGCCGGTCCGCCAGTGCGTGTGCGTGTCCTGCGCGGGACGCCTGCTGCTGGAAGCCCTTTTTCTCCCAGAAAGCTCGGCCGGGCTAAAAATAACCCTGTTTTCCCTCCAGGTCTGACAATCAGAAGGCACCGACGGAAATAGCAGCGCGGCTGAGTAGGACTGCTCACCTCGGCGGGGGACGCACCAGAGAGGCTCCCTGGGTGGGAGGCGGTGGCAGGGGCCCAGCCTCGCTCCTCGCCTCCGGGACCATCTCGGGTGTGGGCGCCTCCTCCCAGGGGCCTGGCCGGGGCGGTGTCCACGCTGGCCCGTGGGTCGGCCCTGTTCCTGCCGTGCCCGCTGTCCCTCGCTCGTGTCTCTGCTCGTGTAGGGCTGCTCCCCAGTCCTCCCCGAACTGGTGCACGGAGACAAGCAGAGGGAAGGCCAAGGTCAGGGTGGGTGCCAGAGAGAGAGGGTTTGGGTCGAGTCAGCAGGGCTTTGTCTCTTCCCGGGTTTTATTCCAGGCTCTGTCCAGACCTGACCATGGCTGTGGGCGTTTGGAGGTTGGGGCCCCTGTGGGCAGTGCAAAGGAGCCCCTAAACCACGTGACAGTTGGTAAAAGTCTCAGTGTGGAGGAAGGGGAGGCATTGGACCTACGGAGGAAGGGAGGGATCTGCAAGCTTGGAGGGCCCGTAGGGCCAGAGCTGGGGCCCAGGAGCTGCTGTACCTGACTTCATGCAGCCTGGGAGATGCCCGTGACACGTGTCACCCCTGGTCACGGTGACAGTGCTTCCCTTGTGATTCCTCGGCGCTAACTCACCCGTGAGCGCCCTGAATGTGTTCAGGCCAGACAGCACTTGGCTGACGCGCAGCAAACCCTTAGGTCCCCTTGTCAGCCGCCACGTGAGCTTGCTGTTTGGTGTGGACCCACGCTGACCACCTAGTACCACCAGCCAGGGTCGCCCTGTGTGTCTCAGGAGCCTCTTCATTCCCTTGGAACCTCCCTCCGTCTGGCCTGTGCTGGGCGCTGGAGTTCTGGAGGGAGGACGCTCAGGTCCTGGTGCAGGGGAGACCGGTGTAGACAGACGGGGACAGGGCAGTGGTGAAGAGCCAGGAGATGCGAGTGCAGAGGAAAGGCTCCTGGGGGATGATATTCGAGGCGGGTATTTCACAGGAGGGGCTCCATCGTAGGCAGGTGGGCCCAGCAGAGGTAACAGCTGGGGCGCAGGTGTGGGGAGAAAGCTCGTGGCATCTCGGGGGTCAGCGCGCAGCTGGTGTGGGACCCCGTGTGGGAACACAGCCAGAGACCCGGGAGGGAGGGCCGCTCACCTGGGTCGAATGCTGAGTGCCAGGCCTCAGAGGGAAGACCTGTGGATTCAGAGCACTACTTCCTGGGGATTCAGTGGGTAGAAATCCTGTGGATTAAGAGCATAGACTCACTGTGGATTCAGAGGTAGACTCACTGTGGATTTGAATCATAGACTCACTGCGGATTGAGAGTGTCGACCTACTGTGGTTTGAGCGTGTAGCCTGACTGTGGATTTAGATGTAGATTCACTGTGGATTGAAGTATAGACCTACTGTGGATTCAGATGTAGACCTACTGTGGATTGAGATGTAGACTCACTGTGGATCCAGATGTAGACCTCCTGTGGATCGAGATGTAGACTCACTGTGGATCCAGATGTAGACCTACTATAGATTGGGATGTAGACTCGCTGCGGATTCAGATGTAGACTCGCTGTGGATTGAGAGTGTAAACCTACTGGGGATTCAGATGCAGACTCATTGTGGATTCAGGACGTAGACCTACTACAGATTGGGATGTAGACTCGCTGCGGATTCAGAGCGTAGAACTGCGGTGGATTCAGATGTAGACTCACGGTGGATTCAGAGCACAGACCTACAGTGGATTTAGTCCAGACCATCTGTGGACCGTCCAGCCAAGTCTGAGTGAGCCCTTGCGCAGTCAGTGTGGGGTGTGCAGGTTGCTCCTGAGGGATCTGAGAGACCACCGCAGGTTCCGAGGGCCCAGGCTGCTGGTGGTCATTAGATGTCACCATGACTAGCAGCTCTTCTTTCTCCTTGGAGGAGAGCAGGCGAGCGGTTGTGGGGCCCCGGGGCCGGTGGGGCCTGGCACCAGCCCCCTCCTCCGCTGCCCGCCCCTGTGGCCTGAGTGCTCAGGCTCTGTTGCTCACCTGTTTTGTAGGGTTCGCAGTCCAGCCTGGGGACACGTGGGTGCTGGAGATCAGCCGCCTGTATGAAATCACCATCGAAGTGCTTGACTGGTCTGGCAACAAGGGCTACCTGTCCGACGTGAGTGGGGGTCTTGGGATCCCGGGGGCCTCTCAAGACGTTGTGAGCCTGTGCGTCTGCACCCCCTGCCCTCTCCCTGTAGGGCTGGGGAGGGGAGAGGGAGCCCCGGGCAGCATAGCCCACGGAGGTGGTGATGGGGAAGCAGGGTCCGCCAGCTGCCTTCCTGCTCCCTTGTCATTAGCCCGAGACTTGCCCTCATTCCGCCGAGGACCCGCCTTTCCCTGCTCTGCAGAGGATCGGGGAGCACGTCCTGACCTTTCCCCGCGGGGCCAGGAACGCCTATGACCTGGAGGTCCCAGGGGGCCGAGGCCACCCTCCGATGGCTTTCTGGCTCTAGACAGAGGCAGGGGGAGAGGAGTCTCGGCACAATTTGTGCCTTCGTGAGAGGTTTCCAGGACCCTCAGGCGGACCATCTGGGACCTTCCTGGTGGCTTCTGGGGTTTTCGAAGGAGGAGGCAAGGTCCCCCTCAGGAAGCTTTGAGGTCATCGCTTTCCTCGTGTTACAGAACAAAGACCCTGTCGATCACCCTTTTTTGGGGGTCGTGGGTGGGGAGAAGCTCTCATGGATGTTGACGACCTTTCTTGTGCTTTGGCGCTTAGTGGTTTCCTTGCTGGGACCCAGGGCCTGAGAAGGCGGACATGGGCCTGCGCCCAGGAGCGCTGGGCCCTCGGGCCACGCGGGGAGGGGCGCCCGGAGGGGGACAGCCCTGGTCCCCGCGGTTTGTGCAGCCTGCTTTCTTCCCCGCCCCTCCCATCGGAGGCAGGGTCAGTGGGATTAGAGCCTTTCACGTCCGAACCCCGAGCCTGGAGCGCGGTCACAGAGCGGACAACCACCACCGTTTGTTTTCCTTTTTAATTGAGGTGTAACTGACACCTAACGTCATATGCGTTTCAGGTGCACAACACAGCAGTTCAGTATTTGTGAACGTTGGGAAACGATCGCCGCAGTGACTGTGAATTTCCATCACCGTATGTAGTCACACATCTCTTTCTTGTGATGACACTTTTGAGATCTACTTTTAGCAACGTTCAGCATGCACACAGTATTATTAACTACAGGCGCCACGCTGTACACTACATCCCCGGGAGTTGTTTATTTTATAACTGGAAGTTTGTACCTTTTGACTCCCTTCCCCCACTTGCTGCCCCACACCCCTGGCCAGCAACCCCCAGTGTGTTCTCTGTATCTATGAGTTCCTTTTTTTTAGGTTATACATATCAGTGAGATCATACAGTATTCGTCTTACTCTGACTTAATTCACTTAGCGTAATGCCCTCAAGGTCCATCCATGGTGTTGCAGATGGTAGGATTTCCTTCTTTTTTATGGTTAAATAGTATTCCTGTGTGTGTGCGTGTGTGTTGATCTTCGTTATTCATCCATCAGTGAGCACTTAAGTTATTTCCAAATCTTGGCTATTGTAAATAATGCTACAATGACATGGGAGTAACTTAATATTTTTGTGGGTGTTTTCATTTCCTTTAGTTAAATACCCAGAAATGGGTATTATTTGAGAGGATTGTGTTGTTTTGAATGAAGGAGTGGGCACGTGTCCAGGCTTCAGCCAGGGCCGCAGCCGAGGTCTCCTGACGCCCACGGCAGAGCAAACACCACCCAGAGACCCTGCCCTCGCGGGCTGACGTTCTAGCAGACACGGGGGGGTGGGGGGCGGTAATAAGCCGACGCAAACCATGGAAAAAGTAGGGTAGGCGAGGGGAGGGTGGCCAGGTGACGTTAGGGAGCCGGGGAGTCGGGCTCCCCTCACCGATCAGGAAGCAGTGATAGGGCTCAGAGGACGGGGCTCAAGAGGGTCGACCTCCCTGAGGTGGTGGCAGTCGCTCTTGAGGAACCCGTGCCGCACACCCCTGAGGCGGGGTTTCCCTGGGACCCCGAGGAGGAGGTTCTTCAGGGCTCTTCCTGGGTGCCTGCTTCCAATGGCCAGACATCCCGATGGTCTGCGGTGTGTGGCTGAGGCATCAGAGGCCGCCGACGGAGCTTGCTGCCCCCAGGTGGGATTAAGGGTGAAGATAATGTAGACGTGTCCCCAGTCAAGGCTTCCTGACTGGACGAGTTCGAGGAGAAAGATATGAGTCTCTTCTTTTACCTCTCTTCTGTCTTGATAACAGTTAAGATCAGGTTTATTTGCATGTAACAAAATCGAAAACACTGGCTTAGTCAATAGAGTTTCTCTCTCTTTCAGGTGCGCGGTCTCACCTGGGGCTAGCGTGGCAGCTCTGTGGCCTCAGGGACCTACGTTTGTACCCTTCGTCCTTCTAGTGTGTGGCTTCCATCCTCAGGGTTGCCTCACAGTCTAGCATGGCTGCTGGAGCTCCAGCCATCCCATCTGTGTCCCACACAGCTAGAAGAGGAAAGAGCTCTCCTCTCAGCTACGTTAGATTCTTGTAACAGCCTTGTCGGGAGTTTAAAAGAGCAGTTTCTAGGGGCGCCTGGGTGGCTTAGTCAGTTGAGCGTCCGACTTTCGCTTGGGTCATGATCTCGCGGTTCGTGGGTTCGAGCCCCGCGTCGGGCTCTGTGCTGACTGCCCGCTCAGAGCCTGGAGCCTGTTTCAGTCTGTGACTCCCTCTCTCTCTGACCCTCCCCTGCTCACGCTGTCTCTCTCCTAGAAATAAATAAAACATTAAAAAAAAGAAAGAAAGAGCAGTTTCTGCCTGCATCTCACCGGCCACAGCTCAATCCAGGGGCCATACCTAGCTTCAGCAGAGTCTGGTAAATATCCTAGGAGGACACATTCCTAACCCTAACGAAAGGAGGGTTCTTTCTTTAAGGAAGGGGGAGCATAGAAACTAGGAAAGCAACTCTCGGGGGCGGTTTGCTTGTCCGTCTGTCCAGTCGCCCTGCAGACCGTCCTGGGCACATCGCTGGTGTACAGTTGGGGCTGGGGAGACCGAGATCCAGGGCGACGTTGCACCCTGTGCCCTGGGTGCCAGCGGTCTGTGGGGAAGGCAGCTGCTCAGACCCCTGCAGGGAGCATGATGGAGGGAGATGAAGGGCCCCGCAGGGGACAGGGCACCAGTGGACACAGAAGCAGAAGAGGGTGTGGAGGCAGGAAGCGTGGCCTGTTGAGGGCACTAGAAACAGTCAGCCCTCGGGGAGGTAAGAGGCTGTGAAGTCCCCCTGGGTCAAGGAGGGTCAAGGAGGCTGGGCTAGGGGCTAGGTATTCATTCTATTCTCACCTGGCCGTGGGCAGCCGGTGAAGTCAGGGAAGGAAGAAGTCAGGTCCACGTGTAAGGTGGGCACGGCTCAGCTCTGCCCCCCACCCCACCCCACATCTAACTTCCTCTGTGTATTTGGACTTTGCAGCGGGGGCGGGGGGGCTGCCTAAGTCCCTCTGTAGCCCCCACCCCAGTCACTTTCAGCTTCTGTCTGCTGCAGGGGTGGAGACCCTTGGCCCACTTGCGGGTTACTCTCTGGGAGCCCCCAGTGCCCGGCCCTGAGGACCCCACCCAGCTCCCCAGCCCCACAGTGTCCGTAGGACTGAACACAATGACCCTGGAGCCTCTGGGGCAGCCGGGGTGGGGGGGCCTTCACCTCCATCCACCGCACCTCTCCGTCCATCCCTTGGTCCTAGACCGAGTGAGTATCCCTGCGAAGGGGCCCGTGGCTCCATCCGCTGGAAACGTAAACTGTCAGCGCTGAGGGCCTCTTGACGTCTGGACTCACCCTCTCGTTCCGCAGATCAGGAGACGGAGGCCCAGAGTGGACGTCCGGTCTGACGTGTGCGGACCCTCTTCCGTCCGGCTTGGCCCGTTCTGGACTGTGTGCTTTGCGACCCACCGAGGGGCCCGTGTGGCTTATGAGTGTCCTTCATTAGCGGTGGTGACTCTTACCCTTTCTCCCTGGCACGGAGTTCTGTGGCTCTGGGATGCCGGGACGCGAGGCGAGTGACACGTGAAGCTGTAATTCAGTTCGGCTGCTGTTAGTTATAGGATGTGCGGTGCCTTCGTGCAACCTTTCCCTTTGGGCTGGTGGTGAGAAAAATCCTTGGGCAGGTTCACAGGGACCTGCTTTGCGCACAGTCAGGTTTTGCTGGTTGTAGCGTTGGGACCCGGGTAAGAACGAGGGATCTGGAGTCGGAACAGACTGGGTGACCTTGGACACGCTGCTTCACTTTGCTGCAGTTCATGTTTTCCAGCCGTAAAATGGGGATGATAAGGATAGTTGGTAATAGCAAGGGCCATTTCTTTTTTTAATGTTCACTTATTTTTGACACACTGTGGGGAGGGGGGCAGAGACAGGGCGGAGCATCCGATGCAGGGTCCCAGCTGTCGGCACAGAGCCCGACGTGGGGCTCAAACTCACAAACTGAGATCGTGACCTGAGCCAAAGTCAAGAGTCAGATGCTTAACTGAGTGAGCCACGCAGCCTCCACCCCCACCCCGCACCTTGAATCTCTATGGTAATCCCATGAGGCACAAGTTCTTGTTATACCCATTTTACGGAATGGGGAGACTGAACCTTGTAGAGGTTCACCTGCTTATGGGCACGCAGCTGGCCAGTGACAACGTCATTCTAGTTGTGGGGACAGAGAAACAAATGACCACGTGCAAAGTGACGGTAGGAATAAGGGCAGTTGAGCTGGGAAGGAAGGTAGCAGGTGACAAAAGGTTCTGCCTTATGTGGTCAGAGAAGGCCTCTCGGAGGAGGTGACGTTTGAGCAGAGAGGGTGAGTGAAGCAGGTCCAGGGCGGAAAAGCCAAAGGCCCTGATCATGCTTGGCCGTTCACGTGCAGAAAAAGGGCTGTTCTGATGGTTTCAAAATCTGGGCACGCAGCAAAGTAGAGTCTGCGGTGGGGGCGCCCCCGGGCTTTTGAAACTGCCTGTGTCTGTGCACACGTGTGCGGGTGTGTGCAGGGAAGGATTCCTGGAGAGGTGATAACCAATAGCAAATTCAGAAAAATATTGGGGAAAAAAGTTAAAAGGACAGAATTCTCATTGGCGTGTGATTCCCTTTCCTGCTGGGGGTTTAATGTGTGTGCCCGGCCGAGAGAACCTGTGTCCCGTAGGCCTCAGCACGTGGGCACCGTGGCCCCTCGAGGGCGCGTGCATCTAGAAGCCGTCACTCAGGGGCCTCCCCTCCGTAGTGAGGCGGCGACGGGCTGGGGCGCTGCTGTGGGTCCGGGACCGCGGGTGCCAGCCAGGTGGCTGTCAGTCTGCATCTGTGAGCTGAGGAATTCTACAGCCATGATGGGGGTGCAGGCGTGGGGGGAGCTGGGTGAGGGGTCAGGGGCCCTGAGCAGTGGGTCCGTCGGCCCGGTCGTGGCAGGTGGCTGCAGAAGTAGACCGGCGCCCTGCCGAGAGCGGAGTTCACGACGCTGGGCCGGAATGGAAGGAGCCGGCCCCCTCTGGGCCCTGGGAGCTTCGGCTCAGCCCAGGCTCAGGACACCCGGGCGCCCTTGTTCCTACCTGCCATCACTTTGCATGTGGTCCTCTGTTCCTCTGTCCCCACAGCTAGAATGGAGTTCCGTCCAGCTGCGTGACGGTAAGCAGGTGAACCTTTACAGAGTTCAGTCTCCCCTTCCATAGAATGGGTATAACAAGAACTCGTGCCTCGAGGGATTACTATAGAGATTCGGGGCAGCGCGGCTGGGGGTGGGGGCCGGCAGGTGGCTCAGTCGGTTAAGACATTCTCGTCTCTCCCCGCAGAGGGTTCGGTGACCGGATGTCCTGCCCCGAGCAGCATCAGCACTCAGGGCTCCAAGGATTCTGGGACAGCAGAGCTTGGGAAAGCCAGACCTGGACGAAGCTGTCAAGTCCAGTGTGCGTTCCAGCCGTTAAACTAAGGACTCACTCGATCTGTGTTAACGGTGGCCGCCACGCGCCCAGCAAGCCGGCCGTGCCGAGCTAGAACCCTGCCCGGTGGGCGTGGGGCTGGTGCCGACGCGGCCCCTGCGTGTGTCCGGGCCGTGCCCACGGCAGACATCGCTAACGGATCCGGGCATTACCGCCCAGTACTGATTCCACCCTCGGAACCAGCTCCGTGGACCCCCGTCAGAGTCCCAGGTGTGTGCAGCTCCGGTTCTGAGTGATGTTGGGACTGGCGGGCGCTGAGGAATCATTCAGGCCGAGAGCGGGGACCGCCACGTTCCTGGTCGTGACCACATTGTGATGATCAGTCTGTCAGGCTGGTCTGTTTCCGACGGTCAGTTGTAGGGTTTGCTTTTCAATTTTGTTTGTATTACTGTGTATAAATAAGTTATATAGTCCCAAAGTGAAACCTATATTAGAAAGATACTTAGGGGTCCCTGGTGGCTCAGTTAAGCATCCGACTCTTGGTTTCGGCTTGGGTCATGATCTCATGGTTCGCGAATTTGAGCCCCACGTTGGGCTCTGCGCTGACAGAGCAGAGGCTGCTTGACATTCTCTGTCCCCCTCTCTGCCCTTGCCTCTCAAAATAAATAAATAAAACCTAAAAAAAAAAAAAAAAAGAAAGAAAGCTACTTAGAAATCTCACGTCCATCCCTTTCTGGGGGAAGCCAAGAGTTTCATGGGGGCTTTTGACTACTGGGGGGTCAGCACCCCTAACCCCTGCGCGGCTCAAAGGTCAATTGTACATACAAATATCACATTGCTATGCTGTACAGCCAAAACCAATACAATGTTATATGTCAATTATATCTCAATAAAAGTTAAGAAAGTGAATAACTAAATTTTTTTAAAAAGTGCACATTTCCCTACAGACTCACCAGCAGAGTGTGTGCTCAGACTTTCAGATTCTTGCTAATCACACAGTTAAGAAATAGTATCACAGAGTCGTAATTTCCCTTGTCTTTTTTTAAAAAAAAAATGCTTTGTTTTCTCTATGTTTTTCATTTCTCATGCAGTTTGCTGCGATTATAGATGAAAACACGCCCTACCTGTAATGAGGCCTGAGGCAGATCAGGGAGGTAGACCCCAGACCCATCATTTCCACGCAATACGCGGACACGAGGCAAAGCAGGGACCAGAGAGCGAGCTGCCCGGCCCGGCAGGCTGGAAGCCGACGGGGGAAGGGGGGCTCCTGGGAGGAAGGGGTGGGTACGGGGCGGGGCTCGTCTGACGGTGGGAGTGGGAGGGCCGAGGCGCAGGCCAGCCTGGGAGTCCCGGGCGGGCGAGGACGGCAGGTGCTACTGTGCAGGAGTGACGCGGTCGCACCTGTGCTTTGGGAAGGGACGTCTGTCAGTCCTTGGGAGGGCAGGTGGGGTCCCACGGGGAAGCTCCGGTAAGTAGGTGGCTGGGGCCACCTCAGTGAGACCCTCTGGGGCAGAAGATGAGGTGAGCCCAGCAGGGAGCCAGGGAGCAAGTCTGCATTTATTTCTGAGAGAGAGAGAGGGAGGGAGGGAGGGAGAGAGAGAAAGCGAGCCCATGCACAAGCCGGGGAGGGGCGGAGAGAGAGGGAGACAGAATTCCAAACAGGCTGCAGATTCTGAGCTGTCAGCACAGAGCCCGACGCGGGGCTCGAACCCACAAACCATGAGATCATGACCTGAGCCGAAGTTGGACACCTAACCGACTGAGCCCCCCAGGTGCTCCCTAAAAATGGTTTGAATTTGTCCTTGTTTATTGAGTACTTTTAGGACTTCATATTCACTCTTTCTTTCAACAAATGATGATTGAGCACCGGCTATGGGCCAGGCCCTGTTCTGGGTGCTGGGAACAAAACAGGCAAAGAATCTTGCCCCCCCCCGCCCCCGCCCGAAGCTTGTCCGCACGTTGTAGAAAGTGCGGGAGACTCCGTGGAGTAAAAAGGACACAGACCGCCAGCAAGGACAGGCTGTCTGCCTCCCCCTCCGTCATCTGGGCTGTTTCTTTGTGGGATTGCTTTATGCCTTTTACAGCCACACGGCTGTGACCAAACTATACAGTCAGCTTTGTATCCAGCTCTTTGTAAACTCACTGCCTAGGGACCCGTGTGACCTCCCCTCGTGGGACCTCCCGTCGAGGAGCCGAGGGTCCCCAAGGCTACGGAGGAGGGGTCCACAGCCTGGGGGTACATCCACGCACTGTGTACTTAGGCAGCCCTGCGCTGTGGGTTGTAGATCGTTGCCTGTGATTTGCTGTAATAGGTAATCGTGTGACAGATCGACTCTGTACTGAACTTGCTTCTGTCCTTCCGGTTCTGTGGTTCAGTTAGATTCTAGGTGAGTAGTTCCTGGGTTCAAGGGCAAGCGCTGTGGGTATTTTCAAGGCTTTCACTGATTATTTTACATAAGAGGCAAGTCCGTTTAGTCCCCCCCGGCCCCCCCGCAGTATCTCAGAGCGAGGACACAGTTCTTCCCAGAGCCCTCGTAAGCCTTTGATCTTGACGACAGCACTGGTAGTTTTGCTGATGAGCTAACCAAGTTCAGAGAGGAGCTGGGGCTCGCCTGACCTCTGCAGGGGTGAGTCAGCAGCAGGGCGAGGCCTGCCCTGCACGGCCTCCCAGAGGAAGGCTGACGCTCCCCCACCCCCCGCACTCTGTGGACCCCTCCTCCTTCGCCTTGGTGACCCTCAGCTCCTCAAAGGAGATGCTGTTCAAAGGAGGTCGCAGACCCGGGGTCCTTGAGCCTTCCAAGTTCTTCCGGAACGTCCCCCCTGAGGACGCAGGCAGCATCAGTCTGGCTCTCTTCAGGCCCTCCACCTCCGGGAATTACCAGCAACGTTGGATCCTCGCGACCTGCGGGGCTTTGGGTGAGCAGGTGAGAGCGTGGCCATCCCTAGACCCACCTGGCCCAGAGGCAGGGGTGCAAAGTGGCGTTCCCCGAGCACCCTGCTGTGCTTACAGCGCCATTTCACAGGCAGGCACACTGAGGCTCAGTGAGGTAGAATGACTGAGCGGATGCAGGCAGGTAGACCAGGTGAGCAGCGGGAACCCTCCTGACACATGGCGGCTTTGCTGGGGCTGGCCAGTCTCGGCTCCCTCTCCCCTGCCGGGGGGGGGGGGGGGGCTCCGGGCTGCGTCATTTCCCGCCACCAAATCAGAGGACGGCACGAGATCAGGGGTCACAGCCAGAGGCCTCCGGGGTCCAGGCACATATAACAAACGAGCACGGCCTCAGCCCGGATTCGGCAGATGGCTTTTGGTGTGTCAGGATAAGCCAGGAATCCCAATATTTGGTTTTTCCTGTGAAATCTCTTGAGTTTTGTTTTTCACAACACTGAATGAAAACCTGAAGAAACGAGGAGACTGGGTGGGCTGCACACAACACGTCTGTGACCTGGCTGGAGGGGGCTGCGGAGAGTGGCAGCCACCCACCGGGTCCCTGCGCCTGGCCCCCTGGAGGCTCGGGGCCACCCACACAAAGCGAGATGGGAGGCCAGCGCGAGCCAGGAAAGCTGGGGAGGGGCACCGGGGGGCTCAGCCGGTGGCGCGTCCAACTCTGAATTTCAGCTCAGGGCACGATCCCAGGGTCGTGGGATCGAGCCCCGTGTCGGCTCTGCACGGAGCGTGGAGACTGCTTGGGATTCTCTCTCTTTCTCCCTCTGCCCCGTCCCCTGCTCTCGTGCTCTCTCTCTCTCTCTCTCTCAAATAAAATTAAAAAAAAAAAAAACATTAAAAAAAGAAAGAAAGGCGAGAACACATGCCTTTGGGGCTGGGAGAATCCCCTCGTCCACGTAGAAGTGTCGGCTGATGTGAACACACACACGCACGCCACCCAGGGCCCTTAGGAAGCTTGCACAGCGGGACGCCCTTGGCGTGAGCAGAAAGGACGCACAGTGAGAGGCCCTCATTCCCACTGGCTTTTTCTTTTTCTTTTTTTAAAAGTAATAAGAAAAAGAAATATAATAGCAATGTAAGAATGAACTCGGTCCAGAACTAAGCTCGAGAACTTTCTTCTCTCTGGCTAGGCTGCTCCTCCGCCTCCCGCCCTGGGCTGTAGGGGTGGGGTCTCTGAGCAGAGGCACCTCCGGGACCTTCCACTCCCTTGCCCTGTTCCTCAGGGCTCCGGGGTGGAGGCCGAGAGCCTGCAGGCCAGCGTGGGAAGCGCCCTCTGTCCTGTCTCGGGGTCAGGAAGGGCGAGGGAGGGGCTCTGCACGGGACCACGGTGTCCTAAAGAGTCTGCGTGTCATTCCCGGGGTCTGGGGTGCTCCCTCAGCACTGGAGCCCTGCGTGAAGGCCTCTAGCATGTCGCCAGAGCGCCCCCCCTCGACATGCATGTCACTGGACCTCTGTAACCCCCTGATGGGCGAGCTCTCGTCTTCCCATTCCACGGAGCAGCAAACTGAGTCCAAGGTTGCTGGGTGGGGAGGCCAGGCTCACAGTGGAGCAGGCTGGCACTCGGACCCTGACTGCTCCTGCGCCCCCAGGTCATGGCCCTGTCGGTGGGGAACAAGCCCAGCGTGACCAGCCCCTTCCCTGCGCTGGAGCCCCGCCCTCCAGGCTCACCCTGACACCCCTGTGCGCCAGCCCCCGGCTGACCTGTCGCTCCGCTGCTGCAGCAGAAGCAGGCGGTGAGTGGGCAGTTCTCGGGGGGCGGCGGGGTGGGGGGGCTGTGGCGGTCGGCGCACGGTGCTCGCTTCCGTGCGGGGTTCACGTCCTGGAGCCGAAGACCCAGAGAGGCGAGGACCCTCCCCCAGAGCAGCTGGGAGTTGCGCGCCCCGGGCTCCAGACTCGCTCCCCTCTCTGGGCCGCACGTGGCGGTTGGCAAAAGTCACTTTCTTCTGTGACTCGGGGCCGCTGTCTGTGGGCAGAGTATGGGTGGTCGGGGGGCTGCTGGGGGGGCGGGGCTGTGTGTCAGACAAGCAGGGAGAAGGTGGAGCCCACGGGTCTGGTCCGCTGGGCTTGGGCCTGCCTAGCCCTCCTCCTCAGGACGCCCAGAGACCAGACGACGCCCGCGGAGGACTCAGGAGCCCTCGGTTCAGGGTCAGGGGTACAGACACCCCCCGGCCAGCCCCCACTCCCAGCCCTTCTCAGAGGCAAGTCTAGGCAGGTTTCTTTCCCCTCGTTCCCTCACCGTGTGTCTGTTGAGCGCCTTCTCTGTGCTGGGTGCAGAGTTCGGGTTCTAGAACACAAGGCTGCTCTGGATACATGAGACACCTGCCCCATGGAGGTGACAGGGGTCAGGGGCCCCACAGCGGGTGGGAACCTCCGTGGAGCAAGTGAGGCCGGGTGCGAGGAGGGCGCTGCGGATGGAGTTAGGAAAGGCCCCCGTGCGGAGGGCACATACCGTGTCAGGAGATGCCGGCCAGGGAGAGCTGAGGCCAAGGGTGTTCCAGGCAGGTAGAACAGCACGTGCAAAGGCCCTGAGGCTAGCCTGGGCTCTCTGCGTCCCTGCTGCCGCGCAGTGATCGGAGCAGGTGTGTGTGCCGGGGGCTCCCCCCGTGGGCCTTGTCCCCGTCACCGTGACCATCTGTGAGGCTGGGCTTGTTGCATCCCCTTCGTGAGTTTGCTCACAAGGCTCGGAGGTGGGTGGGGTCCCGGAGGCCTGAGAGCCACCCAGCTGCACGTGCAGCTCCCCCTCTGCAGCCCTCACAGCTGCTTCTCCTCTCCCGGCCCCAGCCCCATGGTGGGCCCCCAAGGCACCACGTCCAGCCGGCCCTGCCTCGGCAGTTCCTGAGGGCCCTGTTCTGGGGGTGCGAGCCCTCACCTCATCGCTGTTTCCCCCGAGAGCGCTGAGCACATATCCTCTGTGCACCTGACGGAAGCTTTCAGAAGCTGTCTACACGGGCAGCCTCTCCCACCAGGGCAGAGAGAGTTGGGGTTTGGCTCCCGTGGGTGACGGAGGAGAGGCCAGCGCTGTGTGCGGTCCAAGTGCATTTCCGTGAAGCTCTGCGGGAGGCCCGGACTCCAGCGCCTCGGGCCCGGGGCCTCCCTGCCTGTGTGGCACGTGGCTCTTGGCCTCCACGGCCCCTGCGAGGTCAGTTGACTTTTCCTCCTGCTGTTCCCGTGGGCGTCTCCCTCCCTCCTGATCGCTCGGCTCTGAGGTCCCTGGGCGTGCGGGCCCCTCTGCTACCCCCGGTGCTGGTCCCCGATGGGCCAGTGCCTTGATGACATCAGTCCCAAATGAGGACGCTTTGCGCCCGCCTCGGGGCACCCCCGCCGACCTGTGTTCCCTCTTGACAGGTGAGGAGAACCGGCCCCGAGCCCCGAGCCCCTCTGGAGGCCTGTCCCCATGACGCCACATTTACCCCTGACTCAGGCCTGGGTGCTACCCGCACGGAGCAGATGACGGCCGTCGTTCCTGAGCTGAAACTGTGTGTTCAGGACGTTTCTTCCCCCCCAGTCCTGGGGGCCCTTGAGGTGAATATCCTGAAACCCTCACATTGGAAAGCGCTTTCATGTATTTAGTAAATTGGCCCTTTACTATATTCCTGCTACGTCCGGAGTCTTCTGGAAAAGGCGCCCTGCTGGTCCCCGGGCGTGCGGTCACGAGTCAGACGGCAGCTGGCATCAGTCGGGGCGGACAGCGGGGCCTGCCCTCCTCCTTGGACGACAGCGGGTGACGGCGGCCCCTGCGGGTCGTAGGGGAGAAGGGTGAGTGGACGGAAGGCGCTGCGAGGGGTAGATGTTACGCTTTGTGCGTGATCCTCTGCGTAGACCCAGCCAGCAGCCTCCCGCTCCCCAGAGCAGAAGCCAGCCCCCCTCCGTAAGCTGGGGTGTCCGAGTGCTGCTCCCCGGGAATCCGCCACCCCGCCCCGCCTGTGCGTGCACGCCCTGTCTGCACGCGTCCCCGACACGCCGGCCTCCAGCCTCCCACCCCTCCTGTGTCCCCCCCCCCACCCCGGGCCTCCGTCAGTTCTTCCCTGAAATGTTACCCCTTCCGGGCAGGGCCAAGGTCCTCAGCCTTTAGACCTAAAGCGTCCCCCTTCCCTCAGCATTTCACATTCCCGTTCCCCGTTCCCCTGAGCTGAGCATCATCTAATGCTGTGAATTTACACATTTACCTTGTTCTCTGCGAGTCTCTAGAAGAGCCCCCAGCTGGTGGTAGGCGCTCAGTAGATGGGACGGATGGATGGACATGCCGTGCCCGTGTCCCCGTGGCATCTCCCCACGACTCTTACAGCCTCAGATGCCCCCACGTGGCTCCTCCACGTGGGGCGCTGCTGGAGAAAGGGGGCTGGGGGCGGGGCGGTGCAGACCCGGCGAGCAGGTGCCCCTCTGTAGGACAGTCTGCCCCCCTTCAGCTCTTGCCCGTTCAACCCCAGGCTGTCCAGACCTTCTTACTTTCAGAGACAACGAGGCAGATCCGGTGCATCGTCCCCGTCTTGGCACATGGGGCATTTGCCAGCTGAGCGGTGTCTGGCCGCCTGTTGGCCGTGACTCTGGGTCAGCCCAGGGTCGTCTCTCTTGACGGAAAGATGACAAGTCAAGGCCGCAGAACATGGCTCTGAACTGGCTCGCGCGCGTCGTAGATCTCACTCGCCAGCAAACGATGGACTTGAAACACAGAAGTGCCGCGTGATCCATCAGCCCAGGAGTTCCAGAAGCCATGAGCCGAGCAGGCGTGGCCCCTGTGATTTACGATATCGCTCAGGGACCTTGAGGAAGATCAATCCACGCCATGTGTCCTGGGTGCAGTATCAATTTAATTTTATGCCTCTCGCAAGCCAGAGGCCGCCCGAGATGTGTTTTCTGGGTAAATCATCGGCGAGGCCAGACAGCAGAAGGGAGCTGCCCCGTCACAGTGGCAAAGTGGAGCCAGACCCCGGCCGGACCCCAGCCCTCTGCACAGGTCGTCCTGTGATCGGCTCACTGTGGCCCAGCACCAGCTGCGTGCCAGGGGACCGACTAGGGGGGCTTGGATGGAGCCCGGGCCTGGCCGGTTTTCCGGTGGGGGGGGGGGGGCGTCACGGTCAGGGGAGGCTGCACAGTCACAGGGGAGGCCAGTGGGCTGTAGAGAGCAGACCCGCAGAGTTCCACGCCCAATTCTGTGTGACCTCGGGCAGCTTGCTTACTGTGTCTGCGCCTCTGCCTGCCCATTTGTAAAATGGGGATCATGTTCCCTCAGACGCCCACTGGAAGGCTCCAGGCCTGCTTGGTGCAGACTGTTAATGTCCTTCCCTGCGAACACAGGGGGAGCGAAGGGCATGAGTTTTCTACCCAGGTTGCATCTGGGGAAGGTGTGGGTCCACCTCGTCCCGGCCGTGGTTCTAGCTCCCGACTGAGTCCGGCAAACCCAGGTGATGGGGCTGACGTGCATGAGACACTTGCCGCAAGCTTGGGTTCAGGGTTCTCTGGGGGCGAGAGCTTGGAGGACTCGGGGCAGAGCCCTCCTGGTGCCGGTCAGGAGCTGGGTGCCAGCACCAGCGTGGCAGGGGAGGCGAGGCTGCAGGAAGGAGCCAGCACGGCCCCCGGGGGCTTCAACAGCAGGGTTACCTGTCGCCCGTCCTGCGTGCGCATCACGGAGGCGGGGACCCGGCTTCAGGTCCCCCTTCCCTTCCTTCCAGGGCGTCGCTGGTGGCGCAGCCAGCGTGTTGAATGGGGCCGGGCTCCGCCGCGGAGAGAAGGAGGCGGCACACGCCGGCGGGTTGTGTCCGGCCGTTAAAGTGTTCCCCCCAGAAGTGTTTTAAGTCCCGTTTGCCCTTTCATGGGTCAAAGCAAGTAAGACGGTCAATGCTAACGTGCAAAGGCCAAAGAAGCCCGGTTCTCGCTCCTGGCCCCGTGCGAGTGGGGTTCACAGAGAGCCAGCCTCTTTCTAACGGTCTCCCACGACCCTTGTTTAAAACAAGCCCTGGGGGCTGGGCTCTGTTGTCACCCCCACTTCTCAGATGGAGAACTAAGGCTGTGGGCAGTGGGCAGCTTGCCTGCGTGGTGAGAGGCCATGGTTCCCCTCCAGGCAGCGGGACGGGGATGTCCGTGCACTCAGGGCCCCTGCTTCACCTGCCCCGGCCTCTGGGACGAGCCAGCATCTGGGAGGAAGGAGGGCGACTTGGCTTGGGGCTCCCAGGGGCGGGTGTGCTTGGGGAGCAGGAGGTAGCGGGAGAGCGCTTGGTCACTCGGGGTTTGGAGCTGACCCCTGAAGGGCGCACCACTCGCTCGCCGCGTCGCCTCTGACTTGTTCCTCTTCTTCCTGGGGACTCTGGGGGACAGCTGCTCCCGTCTCACTGGGACGCGTAAGGGTCAGGTGGGAACGTGGTTCTGCAAGGAGCCTCGCGGCTGAATGGCCCTATCAAGCTCGGGCGGGGGCAGGGGCCCTCTTGGGGGGGCCCCGGGTGTGTGGGGCAGGGAGGGGGTGGCAAGGGTTTGCAAGGGTAAGGCCAGGAGGAAGGAGAGAGCAGCCTGGCTGGGGTGGGGGGCTCTAGGGCAGGGTGTCTTGACCTCGGCACTCCTGACCTTTGGGGCCAGATCCTTACTGCTTGAGGGCTCCCCTGTACATCATAGGGTGTTAGGCAGCATCCCTGACCTCTACCCACTAGTTGCCTGTTGCACCCCGACCCAGATGTAAAAATCAAAACTGCGTTTGGATATCGCCACGGCCCCCCTGAAGAGGCACACGGGTCCCCCTTGAGGCCCATGGGCGGGACTAAGAGGCCAGGTTGGGCCAGGCTGGGAAGCGTCCTGACCCGTGGGCAGCAGTAGTCAGTGAGCTGCCCCCTCCGTCACCAGGATCCGGGGACCCCCCGGGCGGTCAGCCAGGTTCAGGGCGGGTCTCACGGTCAAGAGCGGCTGCACCCAGGCCTGGGCTTGGCCCTGACATCTGACTTCTGCTTCCTGCAGGCCCCAGCCTCCAGCCACCGCACCCCCTGCGGGGCCGCAGACTCGACCCCTTCAGCTCTCCGAACGCCCAGCGGGAGTCGGCCAGGCCGTCGCTGGCCAGCATCCGCCTCGACCCGCCCGTGCAGCTGGGGGCCCGGGACGACGGGCGCAGCCAGGAGAGGCTGCCCGGTGAGCCCGGCGGCCCGGGTCAGGAAGACGGGGTGTCCTGAACCCCCAGGCAGACGACAGGGGTGCTGGGGAGGGCTGGCGGCCGCTGGGAGCTTCCGTCTGCAGCTCCCCTTTATCCAGAACGGAAAGGACGCAAGCTCACGACCCTGCTTTATGCTGCGCAGACGTCCTGCGAGGCCGGAGCCGGAGCCCCTCCCTCAGGGACGGGGAGACAGCCCCGGTCGTACCGAGGAGCCAGCCTCTGAGACCCGCGCTGCCCTCGCAGACCCCCGACCCCCCCGCCCCCCCGCAAGCTGCGTCGTGGCACTTGAGCTCAGGGCCACTAACTCGTGCGGCGCGTGCAGTTTCAGCAAACCCAGGGATGCGCTTTCAGGGCCGCGCAGATTATAAAGTGCAGATCACGGCGGGCGGTGGGGGGGCGGGGGAGGGGGCGCTGCTGCCCAGGCAAAACCCCGACGTCCGTTTTCCTCTCCCCAGACTCAGGCCATCTCGGTCCACAAGGCTTCAGGGACCACGGCGACCGGCTACCAGCGTCCACCCTCCGCGCGGCCAGGGTGGCGCAGCAGGTACGTCCCGGGCCCACCGCCGGCGGGAAGCCCCCCACCTCTGCCCGTGTCCTGCCCGGCGCCCCAGTGTCCGGAGCCCCCCGCGCCCTCTGGTCACTAGCCCGTCCCTGCGTCGAGCGCCTGCCCGCCCGCGGGCCCGTGGCCCCCAGCCCCACGCGCCGGGCGTCCAGGAGGTCTGGCCCCGACCTCGGACCCCCCCCCCCCCCCCCGAGGATGTGCCCAGGCGGCTTGGCCTCCGAGCCTTTGCAGCCGCAGTTCCCGCTGCCTGCAATGCTGTGCCCTCACTGCCTCCCTCCTCGCCGCTGGGGGCCTCCTGTTCGTTAGGCCCGGCCCAGTGTCTGCCTCTGGGGAGCAGTCGCTGAGCCCCGGGCACAGAGTGGCTGCCCAAGCCCTCAGGTCCCCCATGCTCGCCCTGCTCTGGAACAGAGGCCCCTCCACATACACACCGTTGCCACCGTCTGCATGCACTTGGGTCGAGGCCCGCTGACCCTCGCCTCCCTGCCCAGCATCTCGTGGGCCCCGGCACAGGCCCTGATCCTGGGTGGCAAGTGGGTGCGTGGAAGGGCTCCCCAAAGCGGCCCTGCTGAACGACACGCACCCCAACTTGGGTTTTGAAAAGGGCGAAGGCAGCAGAGAATGGCTGGAAGGAGAAGGCGGGACTGGGTTCCATGGGACCCTAAGTGCCAGGATACGGGGCTTGAAACTGTCCCCTGGGTGGGGGGGCAGGGGCTGGGACCCCAGTGGGAGCGGCCCTGAGGCCCTGGGTCCTCTGTCCCCCCTGTGCAGGGAGTCCCATGGCTGTGGGGGGCCTCATGGGCCTCCCCGTTCAGGGCCTCTGCACTTAGGCTCTTTGGCCTGTGGGTGCTTCTCTAGTGATGCCGCGCACGCCTTCACCTCTGGGTGTCCGCTCACTGGAGGGTCACCCCACCCCCACCTGCCCTTTGCGGCTGTCACAGCCCAGTCTACGCTCTGACCCAGGCTGTTCCTTTACTTTCCCTTTTAATTTAATCCTGACATTCGATTAAGTTTGCATCATTGCCTGAGGACAGCTGTCGAACCCCCAGGGCTAGTCCAGGCCTGGGCTCGGGGTCGGGGCTCACGCGCGTGGGTCGAGGCCTGGGTCGGGTCCAGCAGCCTCCCTGGGGGGACATCGCACACAGATACGGGCACCCCCGGGGGGTGAGGGCCGTGCTGCATCCCCGTGAGCCCACCGTGAGGAGCTCCACACCCCGTCCCCTCCTCGCCTCGGCTGTTTGCCCGCGTCCCCGTCCCTCACACAGGGCGCTGCGGCAGGTCGTTGGCTGTGCACCCGCTTTCCGGGCGGGGGGGGGGGGGTTGTGAATCACCAGTCACGGGGCCTGGCGGGATTCCTGGGTGCCGCGGGGAACGTGGCCTCTCGGCCGGGCTCCAAGCATGATGGTTTTACTGGGGCCTGTGTCCCGACATGACGAGTGCCCGGGGGTGACGGCGGGACCTGGGGTCCCTAGTCTGCTCTTCCGGGGCCGGGGTGAGGGGGAGACCCCCAGGCTGGCCAGGGTCGGGCCAGCGCCTCTGGATCTACCAGCACCGCCTCACCCCTTCAGCACGACCCTGTCACGCCTGTGTCGGCCTCCAGGAGCTCATCCTGGTGGAGGACGTGAGGCTGAGCCCGGAGTTGGTGGCCATCCAACCACCCCGACGTGCAGGTAAGGTCCTTCCCCGGCCGCCTGGGCGTGACCCACGGGGGGGCCCTCGCCTCCGGCACCCAGGCCCCCCTTCCTCGCAGGCGGAGCTGCGCGTCAGAGAAGGCTCTGGCTACTTCTTCCTCAACACCAGCACCAGAGACGTCATCAAGGGGGCCCAGGAGGCCAGGGGCGTGGCCACGGCGGGTGCGTCGCGGCTCCAGGGTCCTCGCTGTCCGAGTGGTGGTGTCAGAAGCAGCACGTAACCGCGGCAGATGCGATTAGCACGCTCTTTGGAGTCTCTGATTCGTTGTTTGTGAAGCTCTCATCCCTCGTGAGTGACTTTCGTGACTTTTGTTCCGTCTACAAAGCACCCGCTCTATTAGTTAGCTAGTGGTTTCCCCTCAGTCAGTCTTTTATTAAAATATTATTATATAAGCACCACTCTAACAATCACAAGGAAGTTGCTTTTTTTAAATAAAGTTTATTTATTTATTTTGCGAGAGAGAGCGCGAGCGCGCGGGGGAGGAGCAGAAAGAGAATCCCAAGCAGGGCCTGCGCTGGAGCGCAGAGGCCGATGCCGGGCTCGATCCCACGAGCTGTGCGCTCGAGATCTGAGCCGAAACCAAGAGCTGGACTCTAAACTGCCTGAGCCCCCCAGGCGCCCGGGAAGGTTGCTTTTGAAAGATGTGTCTGCTCTTTGTGTTTTCCCGTATTCCTTTCCTGACCTTCTTCCTCTTCGTGCAGTTGCCGACCAGCCGTGCCTGCGATACGGGAGACTTTAGTATTGTGCTTTGTCACTGGCTACACCCTGAGCCCCCACCCCCGCCCCGATGTTGCCCGTAAGCTGGATGATTATTTCTGTGCTGCCATCTGTACTTAGTCATTCTCTCTTTGCAGAGCATTGCGGTTGCTTAAATCTTTCTTTTTTTAGTAGCCCTGTAGTTCTAACAAAGAGTGGAAACACGCCCCGGTATCCACAACGTCTGCAGAGCCACACAATGAGCTATTCTGCAGTCGAGGAAGCTGAACGTCCTTTGAAACAAACTTACTACAGAATGTGTCAGGAGCCTGTCACTGCTACCGGACGTCATGGGTGCAGGCGGCCATGGACAGACACGACACCAAGGAGTGTCGTTACATTGCCACCGTGCCGTCTTCGGGCCGCCGTTTGCATTCACCGACCTTGTTGACACGGGCGTCGCAAAATTATTTGCCCCTGGAGCAGGGCCGGTGGAAAGTGAATGCGGGACACGAGCGGGGTTCCCGTGAGGAGCGTACCTGGAGGGGCCGAGCTGCGTGGCAGCTGAGGCTTAGTTCCGGTGTGGGAGAGCAATAGGGGGTGGTGCGGACTGTGGCAGCGTGGAGAGCAGAGACTGTGTCTCAGGGACAGCCGCCCGTGTGCCTCTAGGGGCCTTTGTGTTTTTTAAAAATGTTTTCATTTTTTTTTTGAGACAGAGAAAGTGCACTGGCAGGGGGGAGGGGTGGAGAGAGAGAGAGAGAGAGCGAGCGAGACGGAGAGAATCCCAAGCAGGCTCCATGCTCAGTGTGGACCCTGGGATCATGACCTGAGCTGACACCGAGTCCAGCACTCCACCGACTGAGCCACCCAGGCGCCCCTTTCTGTTACTTGTAACAACAGCTCTCTTGTGGTCTCATTCCTTACCAGCCCATTCAGCTGTTTAACGTGTGCGATTCCGTGTGTTTCGTACATTCACAGGCAGGTGCCGCCATGACCACAGTCAGTTCTGGGGCGTTTTCATCGCCTCACAAAGGAGCCCCGGACACGTGAGCCGTCTCTCTTCGCTCTCACACACGTACACAAAAGAGTGTTGTATTTTGTCAAACGCTTTTTCTATGTCTCTTGAAATAATGACTTACTTTTGTTTCTTATCCTATTGATAGGATGTACGGTATCAGTCGCCTCTCAGATGTTGAACCGTCTGCATTGCCTTCTTGGGACAAGCACTACTTGATCGTGATATGTAAGTCCTTTCACGTGTAACTGGATTCCGTTTGCTGATATCTTGGTGGGTTTGTGGTCAGAGTGTGAGAGATACTGGTCCGTGCTTTTCTCTCCTGTGATTTCTTTGTCCGGTTTGGGCATCAGGGTAACATCGGCCTCACGGAATGGCTTAGAAGCGTCCCCCCGCCTTCTCATGTTTGGAAGAGGACTTGTGTAGACTTGGTAGAAATTATGTAGACTTGGTAATAATTACTCTTTTATAAAAAATCAGTGTTTATTCATTTTCAAAAGGGAGAGAAGGAGAGGGGCAGGGGAGCTGGAGCGGGCTCCGAGCTGACAGCAGTGAGCCCGGCGCGGGGCTCAAACTCACGAACCGTGGGCTCATGACCTGAGCCGAAGTCGGACACTCGGCCGGCTGAGCCACCCAGGCGCCCTGCTAATAATTACTCTTAAATGTCTGGTAGAATTAACCGGTGAAGCCTTTGGGCCATGATCTTCCCTCCTGGGTAGTTTCTGGATTACAAACGCAGTCTCTTCCTTTGTCGGAGGCTGATTCACATTGTTTCCTTTTGTGTCAGTTTGGGCGCCTGGGGTCTTCATAGGACAATTGAGGGTTTTTTTCTGGTTTTTGTTCCTTGTTTTTACATTTTTTTTTACCATCCCTCCCATGGTCGGCCTTGGCCTTTACCTGTCTGTGGAGAGGACGCTTTTCCCTCAGCGAAGGGCAGGGAAGCGTATCACAATATTCCTGTCGTTCTCAGAGGCAGAGTCTCAGACGGGAGGCCCTCGTAGGCGTGAGGCGCAAATCAGAGCAAGAGAAAACGTGACCTCTCAGCACCTAGGAACAAACGTGTGCTGCTAGAAGCCTGAGACTAGGAAGCTGTCCCCTGAGCATTTCTGTCCCCTTTGTAAAAGAAAGAGTAATTCCCATCCCTCCCGCCATGTAAATGAGTGTTCGCGGTCACATCCTTCACATTAACAAGAAAAGCTCAAACCGTAAACAATTCTGACTGCTTGAGATGTGCCTCCCTTGCTGTCAAGAAGAGAGATATAAGGGCACCTGGATTGCTCAGTCGGTGGAGCGTCCAACTTTGGCTCAGGTCTCATAGTTCACTTAGTTCGAGCCCCGCGTCGGGCTCTGTGCTGACAGCTCGGAGCCTGGAGCTCCTTCAGATTCTGTGTCCCCCTCTCTCTTTGCCCCTCCCCCGCTCATTCTCGTCCTCTCTCTCTCTCAAAAATGAACATTAAAATAAAAAGAGAAAAGAAGAAAGTTTCAAGTTCAGAAAAATGTGTACGGTGCCCACAATACCTGGGGGCCCCTTTACTCATATTTACCTCGGACCTTGTGTTTTGAGTAAGCCCTGAGGATAAACCTATAGCCAGAGAGAGAACTTTCCTCCAAGAACAAATGCTTTGAAGAGCTCCTGTTAGACTGGGCTGCCTCTATAGGTCGTGAGCACCCTGTCTCTGGAGGAAACCAAATGGGAGCTGGGACACTTGCCTGGAAGACTCGAGACGGGATTTCAGCGCCAGAGGCAGGTTTCCCCAGACGACCCGTGAGCCCCGTTCGGCCCTAGAATGCTGTACTTCCAGGGTTACCCCCGTGCGGTCACCATCAGCACAGACGCTGGGGTTCTCCAGTCAAGACACATGCCGAAGTCCCCATTTCACAGATGGTCCCCACAGAGCCGTAGCTGTTCTCTCCTGCCCGTGGACTGACCCTGGCTCACACGTCTCGTCCCTCCGCGGCCCTTCTGGAATGGGCCAGAGTGCCCCGTGCAGGCGTGTCCCCCAGGACGGGCCTCGCACGATGGGAAGAACCCGCAGCATCCGTGTGGCAGCCCCACAAGGGTGGCTTTTGCCCCAGGAGGTGTCCCGAGGCACCTTGAGCCCTGAGGGCCCTGCTTCCCATCACCTGTGCAGAGAGCGCTGCCCCTCGAGGAGGAGACTGGGATCTGGTCCCCTCCCTCTTCTGTAACCTGCCGGGGGAGATGTTCACGGGGCGTTGACAACCCGCGACAGATCCTCGCAGCTTCTCCCAGACGCTTGTTACTGAAGGACGTTTACACATTTCTTTGGCATTTTCCAGCTGCTAATTAGCAACATTCTCATTTCCCTTAATCACAGAGACCAGAAAGCCCACAGCAGTTCTTCAATTAGCTTGTAGAAAATGTGTCTTTCTTTCCTACTGATGCACGTTCGGGATGCAAGGAGGGCTCCTGGGTGCGTTTCGGCTTCTGCGCGTGTCTGGAAGGGAGCCGCGGAGCTCACGCACCAGGGCCGTCGTGGGGGCTGTGACGCCCGCACGGTGCGGGGAGGGCCGTGCTGACTTCTGCTCACAGCCCCCCACGCTCCGCCGGGGGCCTATGTTTCATGTCGGCCGATTGCCCCTGGGAGTGTTTACCGGACTCAAACTTACGGCTTCTTTCTTCTCACCAAGTCCTTACATTTCAAACCAAGTCCATCAAGAAGTCACATGATTATAAGAGCGGCAGGGAGGACCTACTGTGCGCAGAGCACGTCCCTTCATACGTTTAATTAACACGTTCACCTCGCAATGGTTAGTGTGTGTCGTGTGGCTGGTCCCGGTCCACACACGGGCGTCGTGGCGAACAGATCACGAGCCGCACTGTTTCTGCCCATCTCCTCGGTCCTGAGACACGTAGCCGATGGCGGTGACACTGCACGTCTGCGGAAGTGCATCAGGAAGGCAGGGGAGGTGGGGAGCAGGTGCGAGCCACGGGGGGTGGCCTCGGGTGTGTCCTGCTTTCCCCGAGGATGGCCCGTGGGCCGAGGCACCTGCCCCAGTCCCGGCCCCGCGGGACGTCTCAGGGCTGAGCGTCCGAGCTGGCGTTCTTGGTGCCTGTGATCCCCATGGGTTCGTGGTCACCCCCTTGGGTCTCCGTGGCGTCCAGTCGGGGGCGTTGACCCCAGCGCTTGCGTGGCACGGCCTGACCCGCCGCACAGCACCGACAGGCACGCTGCAGTAGGGAGCGGATGGCTCTGCGACGCGTGCAAGTATTTATAGGGCCCCTGCCCTGGATGAGGCTACCATCCAGGTACAAGTGTGCAGAGTGCGGGCCACAGGTGAAGCGGGCAGCCCCTCGGGGCCCGACGGGCGCAAGTAGGCATCACGGCTTCAGCCCACTCGCCAGCTGCCTCTGCCTCCACCGACAGCGTCTTAATGAACTGAATGCGTGCGTCACCTCTGAAGGGATGGCAGGACTTCGTCTCGGCTCGGTACTCGCTGTAGGTCTCGGGGGCACCGTCAGCACCTAGAAATCAGAATTCGTCTGGGCTTGGATTTCCCCTCCCTCCTCTCCTTCAGACTCGTTCCCGAACATCGGTCAGGCCGCAAGTGAAGCGAAAATGCCCGGAGAAACGGACGTGCAGTGTCCAGAGAGGTCTCGGGGAGCCCCTCGCGCCCCCAGGAGCAGTGTCTGTCTCCGAGGTGCCCGGCGGACTGTCCGTGAGAGCTCCGAGGGAGCTGCCGGGCCACGCGGCCGCCCGCCGACCTCCGCCGGCTCCGGCCTCCATGCCTGTCACCCGGAAGGTGGCCGGCGTCAGCCCTGGGAGATCAGGTGGAAGGGCAATTGATCTCCTCGCCATTTACTGTCTTTGTTTAAAATGTGTGAAACGGTCCTTTCGAAGGGAGAGAAAAAGAACACGAGAGCCTCCCGTGCGTCCCCCGCGTGGGTCCGTCAGCAGCGAGCGAGCGTGTCGTTCTCGGTGCCGGGAAGGGCACGCCGGCTCCCGACAGCAGTGAGTCCTGCGGGCCGGTTACAGCGGAGCCTCGGTGTTCGGAGAAGGTTCTCATTTCTCTCTCGCATTTTTAAATGAGTGTCCGTTGAGGGCAGAGAATCAACCAGGATGAATCGCGTTCAGTTCGGGACTCGAGTGCGGCAAAGGCTCGGGGTGCAGAGCTGTCGCTTCGGAAGGCACGTGACCTCTGCCACGGGGTCTTTGTCAGTCGACTTCGAGGCACCATGTGGAACCACTCGGGCACGGCTCGTCTGGGTCCGTCTGCCCTTGAGCCGCGTGACACCGGCAGGATTTGCAGCTCGGCCGAGCCTGCCGCCCCTCCTTACCCGCAGCTAACCGGGCCCCGGCCTTTTCCGGCAGCCCCGCCCCCTCCCCGGCCCGCAGTGCCCTGTGGTCGCTGGAGGCATCCCGCTGTGGGCAGAGTGTCGCACGAGGAGCCTTGAACTGGGAGCTCGGGCACCTGGGTTCTCTCCCCAGTGCCGCCCCTTCAAGGCTGCGTTCCTGGCCGGTGTGGGCCTCAGTTTCCCCATATGTGCATTGAAGGAGTTGGATCACAGTCGGCTCTTCCCAAGGAGATGAGCATACATGGGATTTGCTGCCTTTTTTTTTTTCCCCTAGAATGCCTAGGGTTCAGCAAAGCTACAAGCAAAGCTAGGGACGCAGGCCGCAGCCTCAGGTTTCTTGGCCGTAACTTCAGTGACCGAGAGACGTGACCCTGGATCTTGACCTGATTGGTACACGTTCACTGGTGCTGTGCCAGACGCCGGGCTCAGCCCCGAGGCTACGACTGGTGAGAAGACAGCCCGTCGGAGGGTGGACACTGCACAGTGGTCTCCGTCACGGCTGAATTATACGCGGTAATGCTGCGCCGGGAGAAGTGAGCAGACGCAGCAAAGAAGCCTTAGCTGTCCGGTCAGGGAGGACTTTCCTGAGGGGAGATGCTTGAGCAGGGGCCCGAGGGTGAGCAGGAGGCGTCAGGTGAAGACGGGGTGCAGGGGAAGAGCCAGAAGGGTGAAGGTGGGCTGTGTGGTCCTAAAGCAGGCAGGCCGGTGCCAGCTGGCTCTGAAGAACAGAACAGAACTGTGGCTGGAGCCCGCCCGCCGTGAGGGGTCATGGTTTGGGCAAGGGCCAGCTCGTGCCACGTTCTTACAGGACGTGCTGAGGATTTGGGCTCACTTTCTGGGCAGTCTTTGAAGGATTTAAAAAAAATATTTTTTAATTTATTTAAATTCTTTTTTATGTTTTATTTATTTCTGAGAGAGAGACAGAGTGAGCAGGGGAGGGGCAGAGAGAGAGGGAGACATAGAATCCGAAGCAGCTCCAGGCTCCGAGCTGTCAGCACAGAGCCCGACACTGGGCTCGAACCCACGAACCGTGAGATCATGACCTGAGCCAAAGTCGGACGCTTAACCGACTAAGCCACCCGGGCGCCCCATCCTTTGAAGGATTTTAACCTGGGTGTGATGGGATCATATTTGGCTGTCTCATTAGGCTCAGAAATCTGCTTTTTATTTCCCTCACTGGTGCTTGTTATTGAAATTCTAGCTTGGCAAGCACTGAACCACTCACTGTAACACCGCAAACTGCAGGCAGCTAAGCCAGGGTCAGAGACGGGAAGTGCCCTCTGGACTCACCCCCAGCTCTGTGGCTTGCCCCCCTCGCCCCCCCAGCCCCAGACCCCCGGTGGAGAGACGCACCTAAGCAGTCGAGCACATCACCGCAAGTGCGTCTGCAGCGTGGGCGCGTGACTGTGTGGGGCAGTTTGTTTGGAGAGAGACGCTTCTGGATGTGTGGTCCCTGGACGCAGATGGGGAAAGAAGGGGGTTTCAAATGGGGGGGCGGGTGTCTTTGCGGTGACGACCAGAACACAGTCACCCCGGTATGTCCATCCTCTCAGAATGCCCGCGAGGCCTGTACTTCGAACACGGCTGGGACGCACGAGACTCAGAGCACGCACTTGGGACCGTGGTGGCGGGTGGGGTCCCTTTCAGGTTCTGGGATTCTGCAAGGGGCTGTGTCACGCGTGACACTCTCCTCTCACCGGGGTTGCAGGCAGGTGGCCTGCCCGGAGCCAGGAAATCCTGGGTCGGAACCCACTTCTACCTCCAATCTGCTCTGTGCCCCATGGCCACGGAGTGCCCTGCTTTGATCGGCTTCCATTTTCTCCTCATAAATGGCACCAAATTGAAGTAAATGCTCTCTGAGCTCCATCCCAGTTCTACCAGTTTACGTCTGGAGCACTTCCCCTGGCTGGCAGTGGGGGCTCATGACGGGGGGGGGGTGCGGGGCAGTCCTCGGGTTAGGGGTTTCCTCGTCCGCTGCCTCTGGGCCCTGGCCCAGCCGTCTTCTGGAGATGGTGTCCCGTGGGCGATGGGCTGATGCCCACAGCAGCAAATAGGGTCCCCCTCGGGATTTCTTGTGGGCCTGGCTTAGTGGTGACAGATTCTTTCAAGTTTTGTTTATTTGGAAAGACTTTTATCTCTCCTTCTATTCTGAATGACAGGCTTGTGGATAGACGATTCTTGGCTGCATATTTTTTCTGTTCATCACATTGAAGACCTCCTGCCGAGAATGTGTATTTCTAACGGCTGCGCGGTGACACCGGAGCTGCTGGTCAGGGGACCACGCCCTGAGAGCCAGTGCTCTAAGCAGGGGTCCCACGTGACGAAAATGTCCTTATTTTCATGGCGATTCACATCTGGTGGCACGAAGCCTCGTTGTAAACAACGGAACATGCCCTGGACAGGCACAGATCCTCGGGCCCACGGCCGGGCTGAAGACCTGTTGGGGGTGGTGCTCAGGCTCCCCTAGAGCCGGTCAGGACCCCAGGCCCTCACCAGCCCCCCTCGCAGAGGACGGACGTGCTGGTGCCATGCACGCGTCCCTCTCCCTGCAAGTGTCCAGGTGATTTCTGCCCAGCAGCGTGAGCTTGCACCACGACGGCCCCTCCCTCTTGTGTCTCCACACGCAGGTCTTTCCCCCGTTTAGGTTGATACCCAGGAAACTGACACTGATCATCGGGGCTATGATGCAGGTAGGAACCGAAGGCTGCATGCCCCTGGCCCCTGCGTCGCTCTGGGCATCCCCGTCCCCCGGGAGTCAGAGGGCTGAGATGGGGAGCTCCGGGTCGTGAGCACCCTCGCCTCTGAGGATGAGGCTGGGCTCACGGGCACGGCTCTTGCTCCCCACCCCAGATCACCTCGGAGGGTGGCCCCCAGCCCCAGTCCCACATCCTCTTCTCCATCAGCAACGGGAGCACTGCTGTGGCAAACGGTGCCGGGCTGGCGCGGGGGCTGACGTCGGCAGTGGCTCCGTGTCCAGGGTGGTGCGGGCCGTGGATGCGGAGACCCTCAAGCTTGTCATCGTGTCTCAGGAAAGAGTGTGGGATCCGCCGGATACGGGGTGCTTCCGAACCCTCCCCGGACGCGGGCCCGCTAGTGGAGGGGCGCTGGGCGGCTGTTTACTGGGCCCCGGCTCTGCTCATGGGGACCACCCCCTCTGAGGGTCCTGCCTCTGCCCTCGGAGCCCACAGCCCCTGCTGCCACCCGCCCCCCAGCCAGTGTCAGCCTAGCCAACCTGGGCCCCACAGATCACTCTTCTCCAGACTGAGTCTCCCCAGAGAGAGAGAGCGAGCGAGCACACAAGTGGTAGAGGGGAGGAGAGAGAAGGAGATGGGATCCAGAGCAGGCTCTGTGCTGTCAACATGGGATTCGAACTCACGACCCGTGAGATCATAGTCTGAGCCGAGTGGGATGCCCAGCTCACTGAGCCGTCCCGGCGCCCCTCCCCAGATGCTCCCCGAGGTCCAGAGTCTGGTCTCCAGCCCCGTCCCTGCCCTGGGGACGTCCCCGCGCGCGGTGGTCGTGGCAGCCCTCCAGTCCTCAGCACCCCCGCCCCTGGCGGCGGCTGCTCCCCGACCCCAGGTGACCTGCCCGAGGCACGGCTGGTGGGCCTGGGCTTGGGGACCTGCTGACGGAGAAGGTTGACCGTCGGCTCTGATGCGCTTTGGGGACTGCAGTGTGCGTCTTCAGGGAGGCGGGAGATGGTCTCCCCCCGAGCAGCTCCGAGTGCGTGGTTCTCCCCGACGCCCTTTGCCTGCGGTGACTTGTGGAAGCGTCTCAGAGGCTGCATGTGGGCGTGACCGAGCGGGGTCTGGGCTGTAAGAAGAGCGTGGTTTTGTGTCACATGACGACGGGCAGCCTTTTCAGAGCCTTGTCACCCTGTTCCTCGCCCAGCATCCAGGGCCCCCAGGAAGGAGTCCGTGAGCTCCCCTGAGTCCACAGCATGTGAACACAGGGACGCCCAGGGGAGCCAGCCTGTACAGCGCCCTCCTTCCCCGAGGCTGCCTTTGACCTGACATTGAGGTCACTGATTAGTCCCTTTTGCTGGAGTTTCGGTCTCTGTGGAAGCAGCCCCGGGAAACCACCCCGTCCTTCTGAGTCGTGGAGTAGAGGCCCTGAGTCTACCCATAGATTTGACAAAGACGAGCAAGCACTGGGAATGTGCGATCTGTCCTGTGGCGCGCACAGCACGAGTCAGAGAGACGTCCTGGAGAGGAAGAGGAAGGACCAAGGAGGCCTTGCTTTTTTGTTTTTTGTTTTGTTTTGTTTTCCCCTTTAAAGAAAGGATTAGGCCTCAGGAGCTAGCCCGTTTTTCTCCTGCTGGGGCCCAGGTGGCTGAAATGGCAGCTGGCTGCAACTGACGACAGAGGGGCTGAGGCTCACGCGTTTCCCTCCGAGCCACCTCTCTCTCTCTCTCTTTTTTTAATTAATGTTTTTTGAGAGATAGAGTGTGCAACGAGGGGAGGAGCAGAGAGAGAAGGAGAGAGAATCCCAAGCAGGCTCCCCTCTGTCCGAGCGGATGACCCGAGCCGACACCCAGAGTCCGACGCTTAACCGACTGAGCCACCCGGGGGCCCCCACTTCCCCGTGCGGTCTGCCCTTGCCGGGCCACCCCTCTCTGTCTCCCATCTGGCAGGTGGGGGAGGTACTGGGGGGGTGCTGGCAGCCCTGGGCACATGGAGGGGCTTGGTCACCAGTCCCACCTGAAATCCGTCTCCTCGAGCCCAGGTGGGCAGGAGCTCAGCCTGAGACCCACATGTCCACAGAGTGTACGGGATTCTGCTCAGAAGCGCCCGGTTCCACCAGGTCATGGAATCAGCACCCTTGGGCCAGGCCGGGCAGAAGGAGAATGGGCAGTGAAAACGACAAGCCAAGGAAGAGAATGGAAGTTTATTGAGTACCTACTATATGCCAGGCATTAGCCTGGATCACCAGACCCAGGAAGTGGCTCAGTATGACCAAATGCAAAATAGGCTTATGAGTTTTAGGAGCCTGGGTCCAGCAAGAGTCACTAGCACTATAAAGAAACCCAATAAGGTTGATCTTGGACCAGATTAAGAGGAGTATAGACTTCAGAACGAAGGCGAGTATATAGTGTGTTCTAACCAGACTCTGGATCCTGCATCTGTCCCAGTTCCCTGCTCACTGACAGAGACACGTTAGATTTGGGGTCGGGAGGATCTGGAATCCTGTCCTGTGAGGGCCACTCAGCCTAGAGAAGGGCAGTCCCCAGTCACTGCCCCCTCGTCTCCGTGGTGCTGACCCAGAGCAACGCGGTCAGATAGGGCTGCGGGCTCAGGGGACCAGGCTGGGGGCCCCAGGGGAACGGGATGAACGGCGGCCAGATGCACGCGGGGTGAGCCGCCCACGGAACCAGGCCGCCTGGGGCAGCGGGCACGTGGTGCCTGACACCCAGGACCACCTTCTAGCCCCACGGCTCCCCTGTCAGCCTAGGCAAGACCCTCCCTCCTTGGGGGGAGGTTCCCTTCGTGAAACACCCGCCCCCCCCACCCCAGCCGGCCTGAGCCCCAGAGCCCTTTCCCTAGAACCTCGAGGAGGGGAGGTGCTGCTTCTCCAGGCGGTGAGGATCCGCGCCCCCACCACTCGGATGCGGACGGGAACCCAGGTGAGGCGGGGGCCCCTGCGGCCCCTCCTCCGCTGCTGGCGGCTGAGCAGCCTCCTGGCAGATCTCGGGCTCCGAGCTCTGGTTCAGGATGAGCCTGGGGGGAGGCACTGCTAGGTCGCTGGCTCCTCTCCTGCTCCACCCCTGCTGCCTCTGGGGTCAGACTGGGCGTCAGGAAGGAGCCCCCCACCCCTGCTGCCTCTGGGTCAGACTGGGCGTCAGGAAGGAGCCCCCCACCCCTGCTGTCTCTGGGTCAGACTGGGCGTCAGGAAGGAGCCCCCCACCCCTGCTGCCTCTGGGTCAGACTGGGCGTCAGGAAGGAGCCCCCCACCCCTGCTGTCTCTGGGTCAGACTGGGCGTCAGGAAGGAGCCCCCCACCCCTGCTGCCTCTGGGTCAGACTGGGCGTCAGGAAGGAGCCCCCCACCCCTGCTGTCTCTGGGTCAGACTGGGCGTCAGGAAGGAGCCCCCCACCCCTGCTGCCTCTGGGTCAGACTGGGCGTCAGGAAGGAGCCCCCCACCCCTGCTGTCTCTGGGTCAGACTGGGCGTCAGGAAGGAGCCCCCCACCCCTGCTGCCTCTGGGTCAGACTGGGCGTCAGGAAGGAGCCCCCCACCCCTGCTGTCTCTGGGTCAGACTGGGCGTCAGGAAGGAGCCCCCCACCCCTGCTGCCTCTGGGTCAGACTGGGCGTCAGGAAGGAGCCCCCCACCCCTGCTGTCTCTGGGTCAGACTGGGCGTCAGGAAGGAGCCCCCCACCCCTGCTGCCTCTGGGTCAGACTGGGCGTCAGGAAGGAGCCCCCCACCCCTGCTGTCTCTGGGTCAGACTGGGCGTCAGGAAGGAGCCCCCCACCCCTGCTGCCTCTGGGTCAGACTGGGCGTCAGGAAGGAGCCCCCCACCCCTGCTGTCTCTGGGTCAGACTGGGCGTCAGGAAGGAGCCCCCCACCCCTGCTGCCTCTGGGTCAGACTGGGCGTCAGGAAGGAGCCCCCCACCCCTGCTGTCTCTGGGTCAGACTGGGCGTCAGGAAGGAGCCCCCCACCCCTGCTGCCTCTGGGTCAGACTGGGCGTCAGGAAGGAGCCCCCCACCCCTGCTGTCTCTGGGTCAGACTGGGCGTCAGGAAGGAGCCCCCCACCCCTGCTGCCTCTGGGTCAGACTGGGCGTCAGGAAGGAGCCCCCCACCCCTGCTGTCTCTGGGTCAGACTGGGCGTCAGGAAGGAGCCCCCCACCCCTGCTGCCTCTGGGTCAGACTGGGCGTCAGGAAGGAGCCCCCCACCCCTGCTGTCTCTGGGTCAGACTGGGCGTCAGGAAGGAGCCCCCCACCCCTGCTGCCTCTGGGTCAGACTGGGCGTCAGGAAGGAGCCCCCCACCCCTGCTGTCTCTGGGTCAGACTGGGCGTCAGGAAGGAGCCCCCCACCCCTGCTGCCTCTGGGTCAGACTGGGCGTCAGGAAGGAGCCCCCCACCCCTGCTGTCTCTGGGTCAGACTGGGCGTCAGGAAGGAGCCCCCCACCCCTGCTGCCTCTGGGTCAGACTGGGCGTCAGGAAGGAGCCCCCCACCCCTGCTGTCTCTGGGTCAGACTGGGCGTCAGGAAGGAGCCCCCCACCCCTGCTGCCTCTGGGTCAGACTGGGCGTCAGGAAGGAGCCCCCCACCCCTGCTGTCTCTGGGTCAGACTGGGCGTCAGGAAGGAGCCCCCCACCCCTGCTGCCTCTGGGTCAGACTGGGCGTCAGGAAGGAGCCCCCCACCCCTGCTGTCTCTGGGTCAGACTGGGCGTCAGGAAGGAGCCCCCCACCCCTGCTGCCTCTGGGTCAGACTGGGCGTCAGGAAGGAGCCCCCCACCCCTGCTGTCTCTGGGTCAGACTGGGCGTCAGGAAGGAGCCCCCCACCCCTGCTGCCTCTGGGTCAGACTGGGCGTCAGGAAGGAGCCCCCCACCCCTGCTGTCTCTGGGTCAGACTGGGCGTCAGGAAGGAGCCCCCCACCCCTGCTGCCTCTGGGTCAGACTGGGCGTCAGGAAGGAGCCCCCCACCCCTGCTGTCTCTGGGTCAGACTGGGCGTCAGGAAGGAGCCCCCCACCCCTGCTGCCTCTGGGTCAGACTGGGCGTCAGGAAGGAGCCCCCCACCCCTGCTGTCTCTGGGTCAGACTGGGCGTCAGGAAGGAGCCCCCATTTCCTGCTCCGGGCCGCACGGGCATCTGTTTCCTCGCTCCCTGCGCAAAGCCCCTGGCATAGTGTTTACCGCTCTCCAGTTCTGTGTTGGCACAACTGTGGAGTGACGCCTGTGGCCCCCTCCCCCCGAGTCTGTCACCTTCCCGCACCTGGGACAGCGCCTGGCGGGAACAGGCAGTAACGTTAGCATAGCGGGTACTCGGGCTTCTGTGAAGTGACTCATTCGTTACGGAGCCGTGAGGCGGCCCCCGGGGCCGGGCTCTGTGGACACGTAGGAAGCTGACGGCCTCGCCCAGGGCCGCACGGCTCGTCACGCCGGAACTGGAGGCTCCCCCTAGTGGGCACTCAGGAGGTGCGGGTGAGGGGCCCGGGAGCCCCACCTGCGCCCACCCCGCGTGAGGGGGACCCCCTGGCAGATCGAGAAAGAGGTTAGGGAAGAGCCGGGCACCCGTTGCACAAAGGAGGTGGGAAAGCAGCCGGGCCGTCGGAGGTGCCCCAGGGCTTGCGGGGGACTCTTGGCCGCAGGACTCGGGTCAGGGCCTGTTTACACCCCTGGGAGCACCAGCAGCCAGGACCTTTCTCCTTCGGCAGCGCCGTGCCGGGCCTCACCTCCTCTGGTCTGTCACCAGGCAGGACATCCTGGACGTCCAGGGGCGGCACCACCAGGCACCCACCCACCCAGACCCCTCCTCGGGGTGCGCTGGTGTCCGGGGCGGGGAGGGCTCTCCCCGTACTTCTGCACATCAGGTCTGCACCCTCCCTCCCAGCCTGGTCCCGGCCCCATCCTGCTCTCTCTCCAGGCTCCTCGGGTCACCATCTCCCAAACGCTGCCACCACACTGCCCCCCACCCCCCAGTGTCTTCCCTCCGTTCCCAGGCCTCTCGTGACCAGGAAAATGGGTGCCTAGCTCTCCCTCCGCCCAGTCCGGGGCAGCCCGCAGCCCTTTCCACTTTAGCACGTTCTTGCTAAGCGCTAGGGAAGGGCTTTGTAGGTAACTCACTTCAGAAGGCCTTGTGGAACGTTCCAGAACATCATGGACACTTGGTCAGGGCCCCTAGTCTGTAACTTCTGACTCCATTCTGAGGTGATGCCTGGCATCCCTGGGGCTTTTCTTGATTTACCCCCAGGGGTCAAACTCCCCTCCGCTTTGCCCTTCTTAGAGGGACCTGGCCTCTGTTCAGCCCTCAGGGCTGACCCAGTAGCTCCCAGCCCCCTCTTTGTGCTGACGGCCCAGACACGGGAAGGGACGTGCGTCTTGCCCAGGGAGCCAGTGGGGAAATGGAACAATGAGACAGGTTTCCAGCCCTGGTGACTCGAGTCTCCCATCCCTGGGGCCTGCAGGAAGCAAGCGTGGGGTGGTTTTAAGGATTCTTCTTGCCTTATCTGTGCACCATGGGGAGGGTCCTGTCCCCGGTGCTGGGGGGCTTCCTCAGACTGTTCCCCTAGCACAGACATCCCATACGTGAGGGGCTCTTCGGGGAAACTCTGCCGAGTCTACTCCCCACCCACTCCACACCCCCAAGGCTCTGAGAAGTCCTGCTCACTGGGGTTGACCCAACATTGCCCACATGCACCCATGAGCCTCGTGACACCCCGCCTCCCGCACTCATGCGGGCTTAGCAGCCCCTGGTCAGAGCGGGGAGGCGACGCCCTTTGAGAACAGGCAGGCGGCAGTCAGGGGGACCGGAGCCCCCTGACCTCGCTGAGAATGCGTTTGGGGTCTTTCCCAGGCTTTGCTCCAGCTCCAGTCACAGTACAACTTTGCCATGAACGTGCAGGGCCGGGTGAAAGGCCGGTCCAGGCTGAGGGTGGTGGTCAAGGCTGTGGACCCCCCACCGGACAGCTGCACGGCCGCGCCAGGGAGCTCACTGACGAGATCTAAATCCAGGTAAAGGGCAGGTGGGCAGCAGCCTCTCCCCGCAGGGGCATTTGGGCACACATCGTCCCTTCGGCCACCCCGTACCTGATGAGTTCTCAGGAGTCGGGGAGCCCGGAGATGGGGCTGCCTGAGAGCACAAGATGGAGAAGAGTGGCTGGCAGGCGGGAATGGCATGCACGGAGGCCTGGAGGTCCGAAGTAGCTTGATGTACTCCCCAAGTAGCAGATAACTCTGAGCGTGGAGTCTGAGGCACCTTCGTGGGAGGAAGAAGCTGGAAGATCCTCTGGGTGGGACGTGAATTGAATTGTCAGTGTTTGTTTCGCAAACACTCACAGATCGCGTAACGGAGGCCGGCCTGCCTTTCCCCAGTTCCCAGCGTGGCCTCCCCCGTGAGGTGCCCCACGAAGCCTGCGCGGCAGGAGCTCTGGGCCCTGCTGCCCGCGGATGAGCCTGAGGCCCTGGGGGTGCGGGTCAGGGTGTCCCCTCCAGGTTGCAGTGAGTGGCTGGGGGTCCTGAAAGGCCTGGAGGGCTGTGCGGTGTGTATGACCTGGGAGACAGTGTGGCCCATCGATTCTCAGATGGAAACAGCCTCGGAGAGGGAGGGGCCTGCTCCAGCCCCAGAGGCGCAGCCCTGAGTCGGGACTGGAAGCGCAGCAGTTCTTCTCTGGCCCAGGCCTCAGCGCCTGCGTCTCTCTCTCCAATCTGCCCTCCTCCCTCTCCTGCCCGTGTGGCCCTCACTAAAACTCGGGAGGTGACAGGTTCCTTTTAATGAGCATTTTTAGCTTCAAGAGCCCATTCTGCCCACCTGGGCCCCAGTAACCTTGGGGACGCCTTAAATTGCAAAGAAAAATTGGGGGTACCTGGGTGGCTAAGTGTCCGTCTTCAGCTCAGGTCATGATCTCACAGTTCGTGGGTTCGAGCCCCACGTTGGGCTCTGGGCTGACAGCTTGGAGCCTGGAGCTGCTTCCGATTCTGTGTCTCCCTCTCTCTTTTCCCCTCCTCCACTCACACTCTGTCTCTCTCTCTCTCAAAAATATATAAATGTTGGGGCGCCTGGGTGGCTCAGTCGGTGAAGCGGCCGACTTCAGCTCAGGTCATGATCTCACAGTTCGTGGGTTCGAGCACCACATAGGGCTCTGAGCTGACAGCTAAGAGCCTGGAGCTGCTTCAGATTCTGTGTCTCCCTCTCTCTCTGACCCTCCCCTGTTCACACTGTCTCTCTCTCTCTGTCTCTCTCAAAAACATATAAACATTAAAAAAATTGCAAGGAAAAATTGAAAGCAGCCCCTGAACATGGGAAGAGAAACAGATTCATGCCCCCTCTTCAAGAAGAAATAAACCATTTTCTAACCCAGGTGCCTACCTAGTTGGGGGTAAAGATTTTCAAAGAAAGAAACCTTCACTTACCAGCCCCTCACGTTGGCCTGCACATGTGTGTACAAACACACACACACTCACACGTGTGCACACACAGAGACACACTCACACGTGTGCACACACAGACATAAACACACCCAGACATGTAACATACATACTCATGCAGAGGCTCAGACACGTGTACACACACACAGACACAGACACACACACACACACACACAGGTACACGTTCTTCCCAGTGAAAAATAAAATGAAATCATGTCTGGCACCTTCTCATCAGATTAAAGACGGGGCTTCTCAGCCTTCAAATTCTGTGACCTCACATGAGTCATGAGCATCTTTGTGCCTCGGTTTCCCTAGCCGATAGCAGTTGGAGGTTTGAGTATGTCAGACGCTTAGCGATGCTGGATTCAGCCACAGATGTATTTGATTTGGCTCATTCAGTGCTGCAAAACCATTTTTATCTGTTGCCAACATTTAAAAATAGGAAGATGTATAAAAATCCAATAGGCAGCTTGTCCTGAAGATACACGGCATTTTGCCATGTGCCCAAATCTGCAGGAGATGGGAGGCCCCTCCCCTGACCCCACCACTTCCCCCCCCCCCGGCCCCCCGGCCCCCAGGTCTCCTGATGGTGAGACCACATGTCCGCGCCATTGACCCTGGTGCTGGCATTATTGCTTTCCTTACCCTTGAGTTAACAGGGAAGTAAGGTCTCTCCTGCACCTTCATTTCCCTCTAAAGAGCGGCAACAGGGGCGCTTGGAGGGCTCAGTCGGTGAGGCTTCTGACTTCGGCTCGGGTCATGATCTCGTGGTTAGTGAGTTCGAGCCCCGTGTCAGGCTCTGTGCTGACGGCTCAGAGTCTGGAGCCTGCTTCAGATTCTGTGTGTCTCTCTCTCTGCCCCTCCACCACTCGTGCTCTGTCTCTGTCTGTATCTCTCTGAAAAGTAAATAAACATAAAAAAATAAAATAAAGAGGGACAACAAAGAACATGCATTGAAGACAAACAGGAAGTAGGAGGAGACATGTCTGTGTGTGTACTTCCTGTGCAACATGTATCCGCGTCAAAATCACCTGCCGAGTGGAAGGACTCCCTTGACCCAGGAACCCCATCTAGTCAGTCCCCAGAGGCCATGTATCATTCACCTTTCCGGAAGTACCGCCACTCACATCGCCGCTTGAACCCCACGGCTCTTTGAGACAGACACGGCGAGGATTATTAGTTTTAGACCCATTTTACAGATGAAGAAATCCAGGCTCATGCATATGATCAGAACATAGCAGTGCTGGGAGGGAGAGGGTTTTCTCAGGAAACCAAGCCCTTAGGGTCCAGCAGCCTGATCGGATCAGAAGCCGGTGGGGAGCTCAGAGCTGTGCTCAGCATCCCGGCCCGGGTGCCAAGGGAGGTCCTCCCCAGGGTTCCTGGAGAAAGGGTGGCGGGCAATCAGGGTGCATGTAGGGAGGGGCCTGGAGTTCCCGTAGGTGCGCCGCCGTGGGCTGGGGAGCCGCCGAGGGCCCCCTGGGGAGTGATGGTCAGACCCGCGCGGACACTAGCAGGCTTACCATCTGCTGCCCTGGCTTGCTGACGTTCCCCACCCCCACACCGTGCGGGTCCGTGGGAGCGAGATGGCGGTGAGTCCGAGATGGTCACAGTGAGGAGCAGCTGAGCAAGACCCTGGGTCCTGAGCTCCGCACGCTGCCTTCCGCGACCCAGAGCTGTCCCCACCGCCGGGAATTCGGGGAGGGGCCCCCGTTCCCTGGCTCCGTGAAGCAGATGCCGCTTGCTCTCCTCGCACCCTCAGCCTCTCTTAAACGTCAGCCCTCCCCGTCCCATCGCTGGCCGCCTGACAGGTGCTGGCAACAGGGAGTCACGACTCGGCCCCGCGGGTCTCCCTGCCGGGAGGGGGGGGGGGAGCAGGTGCTCAGCCGTGGCTCCGGTAGCACGACGGGAAACAGAACTCACCCTCTGTTCCAGGTATTCAGGAAGTTGCTGCTGCTGAGCCCTCAAATAGAAGCAGAACAAATATTAACGTGGCCCAGCTCATTTATAAAGCCTCAGACAAACAGGTACGTGACTCAGCGCTTGTGTGCAGCCAGGCTGAGAAGCTGCGCTCGGCGTCCGACGGCTCCTTTGCCAAAGCTGTCAGGAGCCGCGGTGCTTCAAGCCAACTGCGTCTTTCTGGGCTTGAAGTGGGTGCAGCTCCCACGCTCCCCCTCCCCCCACCACGGACGTCTTCTGCGGGTCCACTTGTTCCCGAGGGTCTGGCTTTTCTCCCCTGTAGCCTCGAAAGCTTGTAATGCCGACTGCTCACGTCTGCTGCTTCGGAGGGAAAGGAGTCGTCCCTGGGAGAGTTCAATTGTCAGATGCCCCTTTATCTTCGAGGCTTGATGTGCAGTGGGAGTCATTCCTGAACCGGCAGCGTGGGCACTGCCTGGGAGCAGGTGGAAATGCAGATCCCGGGCCCCTCCCCAGACCTGCACGTAACCAGACCCCCCACTCGACGGGGACGCCTGTCAGCGTCTGCAAGGCGAAGGTTTAAAGCACGTGTGCAAATGTCGTTCCCACCTTGCATTCAATCGGGTTCCTCTGGTGGCAACGACTTGCACGTGACTTGCAGCTGCTTGGGGGGTGGGGGGAGGGGATACAAGGACCACAGCAGTGCTGGCACGTTCCGTGAGATGCGCACGTGTGGCGGTCGTTCGTCCACGAGCGTCTAAACGCCAGGCTGTGTGCTAGGCTCTGGGAACACGTGTGTGACGTTCTAGTGTGAAGCGAGAAGTACGGCACGAGAAGGGGACAGCAAACAGGTATAATGGTGAAGCCAGAGCCCAAAGAAGGGCCTTCTGTGCGAGGGTGTAGGGGACAGAGATGGGGACGCGCGTGCTGGGAGTTGAGGGTGCAGGAGCCCAGGAAGGGGTTAGTGGAAGAAGGTGGGGGCAGAGGCATCTGAGGAGGGTCTGCGGGGCTGCGTGGGGGGGGGCGAGCCCGGGGGGCTGAACGCCTCGGCTTCCTGTTGTTTCTTTGTTCGGTAAAGAGCAGGAAGCACTGCGGGATGTGTCCTCCACGCAGCGCAGGTCTGCGCCAGCAGCCGTCTCATCCCGTTCCCTGCCCCTGAGGGCAGGACGGGGCAACACCACTGCTTCCCTTTCACAGTCGGGGAAACTGAGGCCGAGAGAGGCGGCCCGCAGCTGCTTGCCGGGCGTTGGGACTGCCCGCGGGCTCTGCCCGGCTCAGCCCCATTGTCTCTCCCGTGCCCGGCCGCCTCGTGTCAGTAACTGGGAAGCTCGGCCCGGAAGCGATCGTGCGCAGCGAGTGTGCCCTGCGGCTGGTGAGAGGCGCTCGCCCTCAGTCCCTTCTCCCAGGGGCAGCGCTGTCCTTGCAAACATGGGTTTCTAATTAAGTTTCCTGTGTAGTCGGGCTGCGCGCTGGGGCCTGATGCACAGGGGGGCTAAGATCAGGCCTGTGTCTTCTCCCGGGGCGCCTCGCTGGACCTCAGGGCAGGGCCGCCTCGCTGGGCCTCACTCAGGGCAGGGCCGCCTCGCTGGACCTCAGGGCAGGGGCGCCTCGCTGGGCCTCAGGGCAGGGGCGCCTCGCTGGGCCTCAGGGCAGGGCCGCCGGGCGCCTCGCTGCGACCCACTCCCGCTGCCGTGCTCTGAAACACCAAGTCTGTTTTCCAAAGGGATGGAGCGGCCTCTCTGAGCTACCGCGTCCTGAGCGGGCGGAGAAGGTTCTTGTGCACGGTGACGAGAAAGGCTTCCTGGCGTCCAAGCAACCACCCGAGAGCCTTTTGGGGCCAACCAGACCGTGCTGTTTGCTCTGAAGGTGGCATCATGTGTTCCTCTTTTCTGGAGTAAACAAGCAGTGTATTGAGGTAAAGAATCCCCCTCGCAGGTGTAAAATGGACCTGTTCACCTCCCAGCTGAGAAATTGGAGGTGAGAACTTATTGAAGAATAACTTGGGGCAGAGGTCCTAGATGGAAAGTTATAGAATCTTCTAGATGTCAGAGCTGGAGATGCTTGGAGATTATTGATCGCAGTGGCCTCCTTTCATGGATGGGGAAACTGAGGCCCAGCGAGGCCCGTGATTTGCTGGGACCGGCACCCGGTGTCCTGACTGGGCAGCTGGTGCCTGGAACATGGTAGGCGCCTGTGTGCGTTGACTGCGTGCGCGGACACCCCGCCCAGAGGTGGTTGCATTCTAGGGACCCGTTTTACAGGCAACGACCCCGGGACTCATCATGGAGGTGACTCGCCCAGCGAGCCACTCAGTGGTGGAGAGTCCGGGTCTGGGCCCGAGCCCTGAGCCTGCTCAGCCGCCTTGTGTCCTCTGGTCATGTCACGGCGCGTCCCATGTCCCTCTCCCATCCCGTGCTCCGTGGTGACAGGGACTTTGTCCCCCGGCGTCCTTGGGTTGGGTCCCCGAATTTCCCTCCACTGTCTCATCGTAGCCACTTGCTGAATCCCGGGTGACAGACAGGATACGTGACTTCAAGTTCGAGATTTTGCCAGGGTTACAGACGTGTTTCCTTAGCGAATGTCGTCTTGTTTCCGTAACTACTGCCCGGCAGGCAACCTGCACCCCAGGTTTTGAGTGAGCGAAAGCGACTTGCTGCTCATCCTCCTTCAGCAAACACGTGCCGAGCACCCGCCGTGCACCCACCGACCTCTATCCAAGACACTAGGTCTCTGAGCGGGGGCTGCCTTTCTGGCCTTTCTGGCCAGGATAGATTCTCCCCGGGGTGGGGGGGGCCAGGGCCGCTCTCTCTGGATCTCGGGTTTCCAGGCTCCATAATCCCTTTCCCTGGAGCAGGTGCTGGCGAATACTTGCTCCGCAGTCCAAACGGACACGACTTCCACTTTAAACACCCGAGTTCCAGGCTGTCGAAGGAAAACTGAACCCTGAAAACCCTGGGGATATTTTTGCAAATGTGAATAATGACCTAATTTTTCAACATCAGGGTTTTGATTCTTGTAGATGGAGGGGTTTGGTTTTAGTAAGTCCAGCCTGCTGTGTGGGAAGGTGAGGTTCTCATCACTAGGTTGGGACTCTCAGGGGACCACGGCCTCTTCTCTTTCCATGACCTCTGAGTCGATCCAGCCCCCGGTCCCTCCTGCGGTGGGCCCCCCTGGGGACAGGTGATTCCTCCTTGGGAGGCTGGGCAGCCCTGCCTCTGGGAATGACCGTGACCTTCACCGTCCACTGTCATGAAAACTCCGGAGACACCTTCCACGCTCGCAATTCCGTCCTCAGCTTTGCAGCTAACAGGTAGGTGTGGGTGAGGCTCATTTCCCCCGTGCCGGCGCAGGCCAGGTGTACCGGGATTTCGTGTGGGGGCGGCCGATGGTAACACGGAGATCCTAGTGTCCCTAGAAGGAGAGCTTTACTGTGGCGTGAAGCTGTTGGCCATGTCCGCTGGAGGCCGGAGGCGAGGAGTTGGGGTTTGTGATAAACTCTTGTGTAGCCGTGAAAGCGGGACTGCAGGGGAGATGTAAGCAGCCCGGCCCTTGCGCTGGCCCTGTGCTGGGTGGAAGCCAACCACAGACTTTACAGAAGTCGGTCAGAGCAAGCACACACCTTCCGGTGCTCCGGTGCTGGTGAGGAAGGAGTGAGACATTCACTGTATCTGCTGTGTACAGGCCTTTCCACATGACATCCGCTGACTCCTCCCTGCAGCCTGTTTGTAGAGAGGGACAGAGCGCGAGCGGGGGAGGAGCAGAGAGAGAGGGAGACTCAGAATCTGAGGCAGGCTCCAGGCTCTGAGCTGTCAGCACAGAGCCCGATGCAGGGCTTGAGCCCATGGGCTGTGAGATCATGACCTGAGCCGAAGTCGGACGCTTAACCCACTGAGCCCCCCACGCGCCCCACCATCACCCTGTTTAACGAGACCTCCAGGCGCTTCTAAAGGTTGAGAACTACGGGCCCAGGGGCAGGCAGACCAGCTCGGAGGAGGAGAGAGAAGCAGCCGGCCTCGCAGGAAGGACGCTCGGGCAGGGCTTCCCGGGTGTCTCGGGGGCAGAAGGCTGTACCCAGGTGTGGCTGACCGCTGCACTTGGCCTCCTCACAGGCCTGCTCAGCACGCCCGGGCCGGGCACAGGGGGCAAAGCCTGGTGGAGCATCTGGGGTTAGGAGTCGGACGCAGCTCAGCCCCAGCTCTGGCCTTCGTGGGACCTTCCCAAACCAGGCCGCTCCCCTCTCCGGGGCCCTGTTTCTGCACCTGTCGTGTGGGGAACACGCCTACTTCAGGGCCAGCGGCTGAAGCCGTGTGGAGAAGGCCTCTGGCACACGGTGCAGCTCCGTGCGCGGCGTGTGGGCCCTCCGTGAGTCTGGGGCCTAGGCCACCCTGGAGGACACGGAGCCGGCTCCTCCCAGCCCCGCAGCCCACCCCCCCCGCCCCCCGACAGAGGTCCCGCCAGCCCCGTTAGTGGTGGGAGCCTCTCTCCTAGGCCCCACGAGAGCTCTGGGGAGGGAGGGCGCGGCGGAGGAGCGTGATGAAGCCAGAGGCCCCACCCCTCAGGCCTGCCAGTCTGGGCCTTTCCGTCACGGCGACCTTGGCTGCTGTTGACGGAGCCTCGCTGTGTGCCGGGCGCCGGGCTCAGGGCTTCAGAGCCACTGACCTGGTTTAGTGCTTGCGTCGACCCTGGATCCGGGTACGTATTATCCCCATTATATCGATGAGGAAGCGGGCAGAGGCTGTGCCTCCCGAGAATGTCCTTGTTCCCTGTTCGGAAGGACCAGCAAGCATCTCGTGGCTCCCCTTGCCTTCTGCGTCCCCTGCTGGGACGTGGGGGACGTGCTGTTGGCCATGGGTCCCCCCCGTGGGGGGATGTGATGAGGCCAGGTTTGTGCCGCTGCAGTGGCCCAAGCTCTGCACCAGCTGCTCGGGAAACTTAGCCCGAGAGACGCCTGGGGCCACCGTGCGCAGCAAGCTCGGCCCAGCAGAGGCCTCGACTACGCTTCGCCCTCCAGAGCTGGGGGCTCTTTCCTGAGACTGAGAGGCCAGGAAGGGCGTCGCCAGCAACACCTGCTCGTCCGCACCGTCAGCGCGGGCCTGACGCCGCTCAGCGTGCGGGACGCGGGGCGCCCGGGCCTGTCCGACTTCGTCCCGCTGCCCGTCCCGCAGGCCGTCTCCCCGGAGCGTGGTGGGGGGTGACGTCCTGTGTCTGGCCACAGTTCTGGTCGGCCTGGAATGTGAGAGAGAGAGAGAGAAAGGTACTGGCCGGGGTTGGAGGGGGCACGTTTTGAGTCAGGGGCAGCCCTGAAGATGGGAGGGGCCCCCGCTGTGGGCGTTAGACAAGCAGGGCGTCTATGAAGCTCAAGAGCACGGGGCAGACGATGGCTTTTACAAACACAAGTGTCTGGGAACTCCGCCCTCCCCGCTTCCATGTTGCCAGGGGCCATTGTCACCCTACAACCTCCGGGTTTGAGCAGTGACATCCGAGACCTCTGGGCCCGTACTGCCCAACGGACATGGCACGCGGCCCATTATGGGGAAAGCTCGCCAACCCGTGCGCTAGTATAGTGCTGTCCACTAGAAGTTTCTAGCGCTGTGGAAGCATCCTACATCGACCTGACTGAGAGGGGGCGGGGGGGCACTCACCATCCAACCCTCGGAATGTGGCTGGAATATGGCTAATGCAGCCGAGGGTCTACGTTGTTTCATTTTAATTCATCTTGCGGCTGGTGGATACCGTGTGCCATGTACAGCCTGCATCTAGAAGGAAATGTAAGTGCAGAACAGCTACGGGCAGTTCAGGGATCTCCGCACGTCAGCCATTCCTGTTCTGCCTGTACATCCACGGCCTACGTTCCTCAATTTTGTTTTTTACATTGACTCCCTATTTTATACCTAATTGAATTCATTTTAAAAGGACGTTCAACGCTGTCCCTAAAGAAAAGCAAATATCATAGGCCAGAAACAGGATGTGGTTGTTGAGATATTTTGTTGTATCTGTTACATAACACGATCGGCTTTTCACTAAGAAACGCTGTCTGGCGCCAGCGCTCAATCTGACGCTTGCTTTGTTTGCTAAAAAGGGATTGATAAACGGCCGGGTGGGCAGGGGTGGTGCTGTGGGGAGGGCCAGCAACCAGGCCAGCCCAGGACAAGGGAACGATGAAGGGACTGAAGACAGCAGGCGCTGGAGTGAAAGCAGGGCCGCAGGCTCACTGAGCAGGTGCGCTCCAGGAGGCTGCAGCCAGGGGGCGGGGGCGGGGGAGCGGCCAGAGCCAGGGCGCAGAGGCGAGTGGCACGGCTTCTACCCTGAGCGTGATGCGGGTTCCCCCTGGCAGCAGTGTGGGGCACGGGTCCGGAGCCGCCCGGAGGCCTTCACGGTCACCCAGGTGACGGGCGGGGCTGGATGACAGGTGCGGGAAGATAGAGTGACAGCCCGAGCTTTCTCTCCCAGGCCTGTCGGGAACCTGGAGCTCCTCAGCCGACAGCACCCTCGTGCGTGGGTGTGCGTGGCTGTGGCCCGAGAGGCGGAAGCTGTGATGGTTTTTACTGCGAGGTTGCTGGGCACCTGAGGACCTACAAGGAGGTAGGGCCTCGGGGCATGTGTGGTGCAGCCCTTAGCTTTCTGTCCTGAATGGCTGCTTTCCCTTTACAAAGGAGAAGTCCCAGCACCCTGGTCAGCAGTCAGGGCCTGGAACCCGAGTTGGGGTCTGCTCCCCACTTCCTCTGGGATCGGACAGGGGCCCTTTTCTTCGCAGGCCTTTTCCTCCTCACGTTTCAAACGGTGTCACGACCAGGGCTGACCTCTCAGGTCCTGGGGCCTCCCCCAGCGCCCATGCAGGCCAAGGGAAGGGGCAGGAATGTCCCCTGTGGGCGCTTCCCCGGAGTCTCTGCGTGGGCAGGCCAGGTGGCCACTTGGCGTCACTGGCAAAGTTACGCCTCCGCGGCAAGTCACCTTTTGAGTCTCTCTGGAGGCGAACAAAACCGCTGCCTCTTCTGTTTGTCTCCAGCCGAGAATGAATCAATGAGCAGCGTCTGGCCGCGTTCCAAACGTGTCTCATTTCAGAGCCAGCGTGCACGTGATCGAATCCAGCAGTTTAACCTAATAGCTCGCATGTTTAGAGCCGAGGCTCTGCAGCGGGCGAGCCGGCGTGGATAGAGGCACCTTGTGACTGATAAAGCTGTGCTCTCCCGGGACGAGCCACGGAGAGTGGGCAGGGGCGGGTGGGAGGGGGCTCGAGGGGAGCGCCTGGCGTGGGCAAAGGTGTGCCGGGCTCAGGAGCATAGGCAGCGGGGGGAAGTAGAGGCAGGAGCTGCAATCAGATCGTGGGATACACGTCGGGTTCTGGGTAGTTCTGGTTGAGCATGTAGGCTCTGGGGCGAGGCTGCCTGGGTTCAAATCCCAGCCGGGCCACTGAGAGGCTGTGTGGCACTGGGCAAGTTATTTCACCTCTCTGCGCCTCGGTTTTCCTGTCTGTAAAATGGAGATAAGAGGGCCGTGAGGATTAAAAGAGTGAACCTATGTGAAGCGCTAAGAATGGTACTCAGCACTTAGCAAATGTTGGGAAGGTATTAGCTGCACCTGTTACTCTTGCGGAGTGAAGAGGCAGAAGCTTATGCCAGTCCCAGTAGGGATTTACCAGGGTTTTTTGTTTTTAAAGTAAGGAGTGATGGCGATCAGAGAGTATGTTTGGAATGAGGACCCCGTGGCTGGCAGCTTCTCGGGAAAGATGAGGAGTGGACAGAGGCGTGGCCGGCTTGAGGCGTGGCGGCTCCTCCAGGCAAGGCTGGTGACGAGGCAGCAGGTCCCAGGCCGAAAGCTGGAGACGGGGTGAGAGTCCACAGCACAGAAGTGGTTCTCAGAGACCTGAGAGTGGACGGGGACGTGCAGAACGTGCCAGAGCGGAGAGGGGCGAGGCCTTGGGCCCCTCTACCAGGTGTGGGGGATGAGGCGGAGGAAGCAGGGAGAAGATGGCAGAAGTCAGGGGTACAGAAGAAGGTGGAAGACCAGGGCCTGGGTGCCCACACGTGAGTCCAGGGTGACGGGCCGGCCTGCGCTCCTGCATCAGCCACGGGCCTGGGAGCCGCGTGGGGCTTTAGGGAGAAGTGGGACCCCATCCCTGCCCCCCAGGAGTCCGTGTTCTGCTAGAAATCAGACCTGTGGGGGCCCCGAAGTGCCGAGTGCCTGCCCAGAGGTGGGCGGACAGCCTTCCAGCTGGAGGGGGCCTGCGCGGACCGAGGGCGTCAGGCCCTGGGGGCCTGGGGGGGAAGGGTGATCCCAGCCCAAGGAAGGCACAGAACTGGGGCATCTGGGTGCAGCCAGTGTGGGATGGGCAAAGGGAGTGAGCAGGGGCCTTCACTACCCAGGCTGTGTGAGTTGCATTTGGTCAGGTGGATTTATCTGGAAGAAACGACAGTAAAGTAAAACAGCTCCTCCTCTCTTTGCTGGACGACAGGTTAACCAAACTGATGCACAGGCAGGTGGTCTGCAACTGCCACAGGAGCCCAACCCACAGCCCACCCCAGACTGAACGCGTTCAGACCTGCTGTTGGGACAGGCAGCCTGTTCAGAGGGGGGGGGAGTCTGACCGGCCCCGGGTGTGACCCCAGCTCCGCCACATCAGGCCACGGCTACAAAAGACGTTGGGCCTCAGGTCTGTCCCCTGTGCAGTGGGCAGTGCCTGCATCCCAGGCAGCAGGGTGAAGCCACAGGAGCCCACACGTGGTCGGTGCTCAGTGCTGCTCCCTCCCCAGATAGTGACCCGTGTCCCTCAAAGGGTTGTGCCCCGTTCCGTCTGCCCAGGCCAGACCAGCTTCCAGGAGGCCTCCAAAGTGACCGTCAGTGTGGGAGACAGAGGCTCTAACCTGAGAGGTAAAGAGTGAGGGGCTTGCTTGGGGAGGGGAGACCCCATCCCCCGGCTCAGGGAGCAGGGAAGAGGCTCCTCGTGGCCCTCCTCAAACTCACGCCAAAGGCAGAGAGAGTGTTTAACCCCCACGGGCCCGTTCCTTCCAGCTTTTTAGAAATCCGAGTCTTTCTAAAAGAGCCTGGCACCCAGAAACTGCCTGTGTCTGAGCTGGAAATGCCACCTCAGCCCCCGCACACCCGAGGGAAGAAAGCCCCAGTTTACCGCCGGCAATCCTGGGAAGTAATGACCGGGCAGGCCTCACCGCCGATTTTGGTTCTTGTAATTACCTTTTCCAAGTCATGCATAGAACGTGCGACCCTGTCCCCTGCCCGTGGCAGCCCTGGACAGCAGCTTCCAGAAATAAATACATCGATAGGGGCTGGGATTGTTTTTTGTTGTGTTTCTTTTAAACCCACGTACCCGGTAGAATTAAATACCGCTGTTCTCGTTCTGATTGATGAGGCAGCTTTACCGCATCATGGAAACCTCTCTGTTCCTGCTTCAGGGCACGGGGCCGATGCTGCGCAGGTGCCGAGATGCCAGTGTATTAGTCGGGGACGGCTGCCCCCCTGATGCCCAGCAGTCAGTTGCCCATCCCCCCGCCGACGCGAACAGACGATGTGAGTTATGGGCCCGACCCCTCTGCCGTGCTGCTGGGTGCAGGCTCTGGCCCACATGCGGAGATTCTGATCTGAAGTTGCTCGCGATTCAGAATGACCCTCCTCCTCTGTAGAATGGGACTCAGCTTTTATAAACCATGGCGCTGTCATGAAGCTCTGGGCCACCCTCGGGGGACCCGGTGAGGAAGGAACGTGGGGCGTTTCACAGCCCGGCCAGCGGCACGTGGCCTGCTCTTCCCTGTTTCGGGGCCTGCAGGCAGGTGCGGGGGCTGGGGTGTGGCGGCCAGGAGGCCCGGCCCATGCCCCATGCCCGTCTCCCCCCTTCCCGCCTCCAGGTGAGTGCTCCCCCCCCCAGCTGGAAGCCATCGAGACCCTGCACCCAGAATGGCTCATCGGCTGCCACCTCCAGTTCAAGGACGACGACTCCGATTTCCCAGCGCGTCACGTGTTCACGGCAGAACCGGGATTTGGCGCCGCTTGGGGTGAGTTGGCGAGGGTTTGCGTGTGAACAGTGGCCTGCACGGAGGGTTCCCTTTGGTGCGTGGGGCTCACAGCAGCCATCTGTCCCGACAGCCATCTGTCAGGAGCCCAGCCTGGCGACTGATGCCCCCACTCTGGCCGGTCATTCCTTTCGGCCACCAGGAGGGGCTGGCCGTCCCGTGCTGGGTGACGGGCATTCTCAGCAGCCACCTACATGCAGCAGGCAGGACACAATCGGCTTGGAAAGCCCGGGTTCAAGTCCCTTTCTGCTCTTCCCAGCTCAGGCCCAGTGGTGTTGAGCTGCTTCCCTCTGTGAAATGGGAAGGATGGTGCCTTGGCCCCGAGCGGTGCGAGCGCGAGGTGGGTAGAAGGGCCCTTGCTAACCAGCCAAGGGCAGACGGTGTGTCGGAGCATAACCACGATGACCGTGATGCCGGGCCACAGGCTGGAGCGACTGCCTGGCCCCCCGGCAGGCTGGCCCCATGACGGAGTGCGTGGCAAGAGGGGTGCCCACTCGGGGTGCTTCATGGGTTCAGTAGGGTCGTTCCTGCGATGTGCTCAGTGTAGTGTGTGGCACACACTCCTGTCCCGTCTCCACGATCGTGCCCAGTGTCGTCATGATGGTGGTCGTCGAGGAGCACTGGGGCCATTTTTCAGTTCCGTCCAAGAATGTGCAGCCCAGTCTTGATTAGAGGAGTTACCAACAGCGTCGTTATTTACTCACCCCCACACCGAGCCAGGATGGCTAGGCCCTGACATGCACAGCTGGCCCCGACGTCCCTACCCCGGGGACGTCAGTGCAGCCGGGATCCGGTGAGCAGAGGATTCTGAGGAGGGAGCGAAAGAGCTGGTCACAGAAAGGGTGTCCAGGCCGGATCGGGGTGCTGACGAGAGAGGTCCCTGGAGGAGGCGACGCCCCACCTGGGCTCTGAAGGATGCGTAGGAGTTTGCAGTTAGAAAAGCAAGGAGGAAGTGCCGCGTCCAGGGTGGGTGGGAGAGGGGACGATGTGGAGCACCCTTGTCTCCACGGGCCGGGACCCCTGCTCACTGACGATGCACAGGCTGTGGACCAGCAGCTGAGGCACCTCAGCAGGAAGAAGATGGCTCTGCTGGTCACCGCCTCCGTCCCGGGCAGCCGCCTCTCTGGGGAGGCGGCCGACGCCAAGGTGCCCTTCAGTCCAGGGCTTTACACAGACCAGGCTGAACTCGTTTTGAGCAACCAGCTCTGAGGTCAAGGTCTTCGGTGCCGTGGGCATTCCAGAAAACCTGCAGGTGAGCGGCGTCCGCACACGAGCCAGGGGCCTTGGAAAGGACGGGGAGGCAGGGAGACCAGGTGGCACGTGGACGTCCTGGACCATCTCTCTCTGAAATTAAAGAAAATGTTTTTAAGTAACTACCCTTAACCTTTTTTTGGGGCGCCTGGGTGGCTTAGTCGGTTAAGCGTCCGACTTTCGCTTCGGTCATGATCTCGCGGTTCGTGGGTTCGAGCCCCGCGTCGGGCTCTGTGCTGACTGCCAGCTCGGAGCCTGGAGCCTGTTTCAGATTCTGTGACTCCCTCTCTCTCTGACCCTCCCCTGCTCACGCTGTCTCTCTCTCTCTCCTAGAAATAAAAAAAAAAAATTAAAAAAAAAAAAAAAAAAAACTACCCTTAACCTTTTCTTTTTCCCCATACGACTATCTATGAGTTTGTATCATTGTATTAGTTACTGGGAATTTTTTTTAACGTGTATTTATTTTTGAGAGAGACAGGCAAAGCTTGAATGAGGGAGGGGCAGAGAGACGGAGACAGAATCTGGGGCAGGCTCCAGCTGTCAGCACAGAGCCCGAACTGAGGCTCAAACTCAGGACCGTGGGATCATGACCTGAGCCGAAGCCGGACGCTTAACCGACTGAGCCACCCAGGAGCCCCTAGTTCCTGGGATTTCTGCCAGACGCCCCCAACCAGGAGTTCAGCAGGTGAGGGCAGCACTTGGCCTAGAGCTTACCGAGCATGTAGTATGTGCTCAGTGAACATTCAGTACGTTCAGTGAATGGAAGTCAGTGCTGGAATGTATGCTGATGTGGGGCAGGAAGAAAGGCTCTAATCCGTAACTGGTCGCTGACTCCACACAGCTGCGGACAAGTCCTAGCCCTGTGCCTCAGTTTCCCCATCTGCTGGATGCTGGGTGACTCATGTTCTCAGTCCCGCAGCCCAGCAAGCTGGGAGGAGACCTGGGGTGATGTGGCAAAGGGGTTTTGGCTTCTCGGTTTGCTCCGTCCCCGGTCTCGCTACAGCAAATGTGGGTGAATATTATTGTACCGTGACGGTGATGCGTTCATTGCCGGTGACGGAGGGTCTGCCAGCCCAGGTTGAGCCAGTGCCAATCGGCCATTAACAGAGCGCCAGGCTCTTCCCTTGGAAGGTTCGCATTTGGTGGTAGTTCATGTTGGTTTAGCATTTTTTAAAGAGCGCATGATTAGAAGCTCATGGTATTGATTTGTCCTTTCCTTAAAACACTGTGAGCACACACGGGATGCTCCTTCCCTGACGCTGTGGATTTCACGCTGTCAGCCAGAAGGACCCAGGCAGCGTCACCTGCCCAGGACAGGAGACCAGGGAAGGGTCCCCACCCCTGGCCTTCGGGCCCTGGGGGGAAGCACAGCCTGTCAGGCAGGAGCGGAGGGGGGCTCTCCAGCCTTGTTCTCTCTCCTTGGTGAAATCGGGGTCCCTGGCCGTGCTGCCCTTTGAGAAGGAAAAGTCTTTGGGGTTCCCCGGCTTCATCACCTACACAGTCGTCATCTCGGATCCCGCGGCCGGCAGCCAGGGGCCTCTGACCACCGCCCTGACCTTCTCCAGCCCCATGACTAACCAAGCCATCAGCACCCCCGTCACGGTGGCCTTTGTGATGGATGGCCAAGGGCCTGGTCCTCGTGAGTCCTGGGACGGGACGCGGCTGGCACGGGCCTGGGCGAGGAGGGCCGGGCCGGGCGGTCTTGGCTGTGGGAGGGAATCTGGGCAGGGGGGCGGGGGGGCAGGCCCAGAACTGACGGACTCAGAAATGCAGAAAGTCCCACCAAGGGAATTTGGCCCATTCGGGTAGACAGAGGCATCCTGTCGAAATGTGACTGGACGGTGGCCCCTCCTCTGCTCAACACTCTGCTTTGGCTCCCACCTCCCTCAGGAGGTAAAGCTCAAGTGTCTCCAGTCTGGAAAGCCCCACATAACCTGCGTCTGCAACACCTGTGTGACCTGTCTCCCCCTGAGCACCTCGCTGCAGCCACGCTGGCCTTCTTCCCGTTTTGGGAACACGTGTAGCCCCAGCTAAGCCCCTGGCATTCACTGCTCCCTGTGGCTGGGATGCCTTTCCCCAGAGAGCCCCTGGGCCCCGTCCCGCCTGCCAAACCAACCTGTCCTCAGACGTTCCCTTCCCAAATATTAGGAGATTCTGAACTTTATCTCCTGCTTCCATAGCGCTATTCCCAACTGTCAGCCTGAGAATAATTAACACAATTAATTATAATTTCCGCGGTCTTCCCTGACTCGAAGGCACATGGTGCACGTGGGGACAGCACTCAGAGCAAGGCCCACCTAGCGCATACAGTGGGTGCTCAGTAACGGACGACTCGTTTGTAACAGTCCCGGGTCAGCACCTCCTGTGTGTCCGCCCGCCCCGACTGGGGCGCCGGATTCCGGGATTACAAACTCAGCAAGAAAGGAACGAGTCTCAACATGAGACTGAAGAAGTGGGGGACACAGCGGGGGTCCGTGTACATCTTTGCCTTGAAGGTGCGGTTCAAGGGGCTGCTTCCGCCAGGTGTGGAAGGGTCGGGGGGGGGCGTGCAGTCAGAGGGCCTTCTTCCCCTGCTCGCCGGCAGCCCCCCGCCCCGCTCCCCTAGAGGGCGGCCCCCTGCCGACTCCCCGGCCGTGTGCCCCCCACTCTGCCTGCCCCCGGAGCTCTCCCGCGGGCTCACCCCGAGGCCGAGGCAGGTGCGAGAGCGGAGCCCACGCCTGGACAGACCCGTGGCCGCCCAGGTGGCAGGCGGCCCGGAGGCGCCTCTGGCAGAGACCGCGTCCCCCCACGTCATCGACCTCCTTCCTGACTCGGCTGGGTGGCCAGCGGCCAGAACACCCCAGGTTCCCAGCCCTTTCGGCTGCCGGAAGCCGACACGTGACAGCCTGTTGGGGACAGAACGTGCGCAGCTCTGGGGCTGGGCCGACGGGAGCCCCCCCCCCAACCACGTTATCCCGACCTTGGCTGACCTGGGGGGGGCACCAGCGCAGCCCGGGCCCCGCCCAGGAGGGTGCGAAGGCCCTCCCCCGCCCTCCCCCTCCCCTCCCCCGTGCCCTGGGGGGCCCTCCCCCTCCCCCTGTGCCCTGGGGCCCCCCTCCCCCCGTGCTCCCCCACTGCTCTCCCCCCCACTCGGGCCTCCCCAGCGGTGCCCTCGGAGTCCCTGTGAGGGAAGCAGGGTGCCGGGTGGGAGGCTCTCTGGGCAGCGGGCTGGTGAGCGGGCGACCGGGCGCAGCCGTGCTGGGGGCCGGGGGACAGCGTCGGGCCCGGGAGCCCTCGCCCGCCCGCCCTCACCGAGCAGCTGGTGCGGAAGCTCGAAGGCTGGGCCTGGGGTCTCTGACCGGAACCTCCCGGGGTCCTGGGGGAGACATGGGCCACGTGGGATGTGCCGCCGTCACTGTCGGTGCCGAAGCTGCCGCGGGCACAGGGGCCCGGGCGCCGGGGAGCCCTCGTCTGCAGAGTGGGGGGCCCCCAGGTGGCCCCCCTCAGGGACGCAAGATGGCTGCCAAGACCCAGGCATCAGGACGCATCCAGACATGGCAGCAGCCGGGAGAAGAAGAGAAGCAGAGAGACCACCTCCTCCCGTCTCCTTCCAAGGACTAAAGACGTCTTTCCCGAAGGATCGTCAGCTGACGGCTCCCTTTGTGTCCACAGCTGGGGCTGGTCTCCCGGCCCCCCCTGCCCCGGGGCTGGTGAAGGCGACGGGAGGCTCAGGCCCACGTGCGGTGATGCTCACCGTCCAGGGCAGGTCAGGGTATCAACACGCTCGGCTCTTTCAGATCCAGATAGAAAGGTCTCAGTCCCTGCCCAGCTGGTTTTCTCTGCGATGCTGGAACTTTCTGCCCTTTGCCCACCTCGGATGCCCTGGAGAGAGAGCCAGGTACAGGGGGCGGGCCCGGGCTTCCTTCCCCCAGGGGCGACCGCATGTCAAAGCACCCGCAGGGACCGCGAACCCCGTGCTGCCAGAGGCAGGGCCACCTTGCCGGAGTGAGGGCTCCGACAGAACCAGGGGACACACGGCGCGTTCCACTTTCCGCTCCCAAGCTAACCAGGCAGCTTTCACTCTCCAAAGGGTGCCAAAAAATGCTTTTAGCACCATTTAGCACTAAAAATATAGTATTGCATATAGGTTTTTTTTTTTCTCCAGAATTCCTAAGTCTGGGCAAAAATGAACTCTCTGTGTCTTCATCTTCCTGCTCCCCCGTGCGGCCTGGAAATGTTCCATCTCAAGGCCTGATGGACTGGCTACCAGAAAGCCCAGGGCCTGGGACGTCTGGACGGGAGGCACAGGTCTAGGCTAGTGGCGGGTGCGTGAAGCTTCGAGATCAGGGGGCCAGGGGTGTAGGCCGACCTTCCGGGGCTGGAGAGAAATCACGGCACCTTTCTGGGCCACAGCACTTCCCTGTTCTGCCAGGTGGCCATCCTGACACCCCCTGCCGCCCACCCCAAGGTGCTGCCTGCAGGAAGCAGGTCCACACTCTGCATGCACACCCACTGCATGCACACCCTCTGCCTGTCGCTGCAGATCCGCCCACGAGAGGCAAGCCGACTTCCTCCCCGCGGAAGTCGGCCGTGGCCCTGTGACTGGCTTTGGCTGGTCGGCTGTGGTGCAAGTGACGTCGGCTCAGGGCCTGGGACCTGAAGTTTCCGTTCACCCTCCCTGTGCTTCTCCCCCTGACATAACAACACGGACGCCCGGGCAGCCGCGGGTCCAAGGAGGAAGAAAGACACCTACAAGGGGACTGAAGTGAATCCGCCGTCCTGGAGCGACTGACCTGCAAACCCATGACTTGGAATAAGTGACACTTGTGAAAACCCACTGATCTGGGGACGGTTTGTTAGGTGGCGTTATCGTACGGTAGGTGACTGACACAAAGCGTGATATGGATTCCCTTCTGGCTGAACTATCGGTGGCTTCCTGCCACTTGTCACAGAGTCTGAATGACGTAGCTGGGCCCTGGGGTGGGGCGCCCTCCGCCCTTCCTGCTGGGACCGTGTTTTCTGGGTGGCTCTGGCACATGTCTGGAAGGGCACCAGACCAGGCCCTCAGCAAGAGCCTCCAAGGACGAAGGGCACGGGAAGGCTGTCTGGTGCAGGGCCTTCACCTGAGCTCTGATTCCCTCCTTCTTGCGAGGGGACGCCATCCGCCACACGTCCGGGGCTGGCAGGGACCGGTGGAAACGTGGCTCTGAAGGACTCCTTGCTCCATTGACATGGGTCCTTTACGCAAATAAAAACCATGCCTACCGTGGCCTTACCCTCCAATGTGTCCCTCAGGGTGAGGTCCACACAGGGAAGGGTGTCCTGAGGATGGCTTGTTGAATGAATACAAGAAAGAGCCCCAGGAAGGGCTAAGTGAGTGTGGGTTTTCCTCCATCATGGGCTATAGTTTTCTGGAACAGTCTTGAGCTTTCGGCCAGTGGGGAGACGAGCCAGGCTGAGAGGGGCTGGTGGTGGCTAAAATTCTTAAGTCCATTTTACCCCAAAGGCCCGTGGGGCTGGGTCCCTGGCCTAGCCTTTCCCCCAACAGCTGTCCCCAGCCACCTCCATGCCACCTGGACCAGAGCCAAGCAAAGATAGCCCAGCAGGGAGCTACCACTTCTTCCTACCGCCAGCCGTGGCTCCCTGTGGCCAGTACGATCACTGGAAGAGGCCTGGGGGCGCCCAGACGAGCAGCTGCTGACATTCACTGCGCCTCCTCTGCCAGGCACATGCCAGGCCCTTTCCAATCTCTAGTTCGCTTCGTCCTCACCTCAGCTGTTGACAGGTGGGGAAACTGAGGCACGCGAGGTTGAGCCACCCTTCTGGCGTCCCACAGCCGACCAGTGGCAGAACCAGAATTGGAATCCACTCAGGCTGCCGTCAGCGTTCGCTGTTCCGCCCCAGGCCTTGCCTCTGCGCACCTGGACCGGGCAGCGGGGACCCAGCCCGGAGGGGAGGCTGCGCGCGGCGGCCCCCATGTCCCTCCCAGCGCCCCGCTGCAGCCCGTCTCACGGGTCATTTGAGTTTTCACAAGGAATAAAATTGAATATAGACAAATACAAAGAATGGTAAGACAGCTCCCTGTGCCTCCACGTGGTGTGGGCCACCGCGAGCATGCGCTCCTAGGCTGTGGCCATGGTGGCGGTGTGTAAGAACACAGACAAAAAATCTACAAATATGACTTGAGTTTTATTACCTTCTGCCTTCTGCCCCTCCCCTCCCCTCCCCTCTCAGAAGCAGCCACCTTTATAAGTTTGCAGCATGTCCTTTCGAAGCAACATTTATTATTGTTGTTGTTTTTAATTTTTTAAATGTTTATTCATTTTTGAGAGACAGAGACACATGTCCATGGGAGAGGGGCAGAGAGAGGGAGACACAGAATCTGAAGCAGCTCCAGGCTCCAAGCTGGCAGCACAGAGCCCGACGCGGGGCTCGAACCCACAAACCGTGAGGTCATGACGTGAGCTGAAGTCAGACACTCAACCGACTGAGCCACCCGGGCGCCCCAATATTTATTGTTGATAATAAGCAGCAGTAAACAAAATAGTACTGTTTTGTGTGTATTTTTATAAGTTTGCATGGCTGTGTCATACTTTGTCTCATTTGGCTCTTGCTTTTTCTCTTCCTTGTATGACTGTTATTCAGCCTCATTTCAATGTAATCCTTCCCTCCCCCAGGGCTGGCCAGCAAGCTTGTTCCAGGGTTTGCCCTACTGAGCAGCGCCGCAGTGCACGTCCCTGCACGAGGCTCCGTGGGCCCAGGGCTGGGGCTTCCCAGTGGGGATACCCAGTCACGGGGCTGCTGGCGCAAAGGGCGTGCCCATTACCGGTTTGCCCTGATGCTGCTAGATTGATTGACACCATCCTCACCCCTCCCATGCTCATCCATGCTCATCCATGGACACTTGTTTCTGCTGGTTTGGTGGGTGAAGCTGAATCTTTTAAGTTTAATTCAAATTCTTGGATTGCTTCGGAACGTGAACTTTTTTGTTTATTTATCGGCCATTTTTATTTTTCTCTGTGAATTGTCTGTCCTCCACCCAAATGTTGACTGTTTTAAAGCTTGTCACTCCAAAAGAGAGATACTAGAGGATACCTATTCATATGCGCAGCTTTGTATTCAGTGTATCAGTTAGCTACTGCTGTGTAACAACTTACCCCTCCCCATTTTCCGTGATTTAAATCAGCCAACACTAATCATTTCTCATTAGCCCAGGGTCAGCTAATGCAGGCTGGACTCAGCTGGGAGTGGCCTGTCTCTCATCCTCCTTCCAGGGCCCACAGGCCAGGTAAGACACGTCCTCCTCATGTGACAACCTTGACGTAAGAGAGCAAGTGGAAACGCAGTAACGCTACTTGAGGGCTGGGCTGGGCTGGCCATGCTATGATCTGCACTGCATTCTACTGGACCAAACAAGTCACGTGTCCGAGTCTAGACTCAGGGCTTGGGGAATAGACTCTCCCTTTGACAGGAAGCCACAGGTAGGGATGTGAATGGAAGGGGGTCAAGAATCAAGATCATTGATGCAAATTTGTCATGGTTGTGGGTTGTTTTTGGTTTTGTTTTTTTACTGATCCGTGGTAGCTCTCTAGTCAAGGTACACATTGATAGTGTATATATTGATATTTTGTCTGAGATATTCTGCTTCTGAAATAAAATTTTGAAACCCATTGATCCAGTTCGATTCCCTCATCATACAGATGGGAAAACTGAGGCCCATTCCTGGGAAGGACTAGCCCAGGGTCCTACCTGAGTAACACACCAGGTGCTGGCCCCTTCCCCGACCCTTCAGGCCCCCACCTGGCCGTGTGGTCGCCGCGGCTGAGACAGCTCAGGCGGACGAATCGACAAATCGCTGTGAGCGTTTCACCCCCCGATGAATTCTCGAGGAGCCAGCTTAGAGCAACAATTTTTACATCAAATAAAGTGAGCAGTTGCAGTTAAAGAGTGAGAAAAAGGAAGAAAACAAAACCCAAGGCCATGGGTTTGCCGATCGTCTATTATTTTGTTAAGTTTTTGTTGTATATAATTAGCAGATAAAATTCTGTGCAGGATTTCATTAGCAGCCTCATCAGGTGACCGCTTTCATGTGGGGAGTATTTACTGAAAGCAAATAAAGACCATTTACAAGAACCAGGAAAATGGAATCTGAGAGACCCATTGCTTCCCAGCTAAGGCAGAATCGCCCCAGGGCAGTGGCGCTCTCTCAGCACCCTTCTCCCCGGACAGTGGTTGGAGGCTGGGAGCCTGGGGGAGAGGGCCCAGACCCCGCTGCCTTTGCCTCTCACCAGCCAGGTGGCCTTGACCTTGGGTAAGTCACGTTGTGTCTCTGAGCCTCCGTTTCTCTGTCTGTAAAATGGGGATTATGATATGACCTCCAGCGGTTTGCTGTGTGGGTTTAACGGGCTCCTGTGCAGAACACCCCCAGCATGGGGGGAGCACATATTTGGTGCTCGTGAACTTCTCTTCCCTCCTCTCTCGCTGGGGAGACAGCCCCCCTCGCTCTCTCAGGGGCCACAACATGTACCCTCAGGGAGTCTTTTCACAGTTGCCCCTCAGTCCCCTGTCAAGTGAGCAAATCGGTAATCAGTCGGGCTTACAAACCGGAGTGTGGCAGGCCAGGGAGGTGACACCCTGAGGAGCCGCGGCGGGACTGTGACCTGGAGCGATGGCCTCACCCACGTGGCTCCAGCTGCCACGTGAGAATAAAGTGGAGCCATTTCTTGCGGTTTTCTAGGGATTGCCCAAATCCAGTTGGGAGGTTGGGGGTAAAAGCTTCCACTTTATAAACAGTGGTAACAAAATGCAAGTTTAAAAACTAGAAAAAACAGGAGCGTCTGGGTGGCTCAGCTGGTTAAGCATCTGACTCCTGATTTTGGCTCACGTCATGATCTCACGGTTCGTGGGTTCGAGCCCCGTGTCGGGCTCTGCGCTGACGGCTGGGAACCTACTTAGAATTCACTCTCCCTCTGTCTCTGCCCCTCCCCTGCTCAATCTCTCTCTCTCTCTCAAAATAAATAAAAAATAGAAAAAACCAACTTGTGTGGGCCCAAGAAACCTGGCCTCAGACTAGCGGTTTTTGATTGTCTCTGAATTTCATAAGTGCTAACATTCTATGGGTGCATCTCCACGCTCCCTTCCTGGGGCAGACACTGCTAATCGCTCCCAGCGCTCCTTCCCGCTCGGCTCCAGCAGGGCTTCCTCCCGCGTTCTGGGCGGCCACGGCCACGGCCACGGCCACGGCCAGTCAGCCGTGCTGAGGGAGGAGCCCTCTGGAGACGGGCTGGTTTTCGCTCACCCAGCATCAAAGATGTGAAGGTATTAGCTTTTCTCCGGCAACTTGCCCGGGATGGACACGGATAGAGCAAGAGACAGAGGCACCGGCTCACAGCTGCTGTGTGTGCTCGGAGGGTTTCACCCCCGTTCAAAATTCTAGGTTCGGAGCTGAAGCATCTTAAAATGCGAAGGGCCAGGCCACGCTGCAGCCCCAGCTACCTGCTCCCCACAGGCCCCGGAGGCCGTGGGCAAGGGGACTGCCTGGGGGTGGGGCCAGCGTGCTCTAAATGTACATAAATGTAATCATGTCGCAGTTTTCAGGAGGCACTGAAATGACATTTCCTATCCGTGGAGGTGGGGGGAGGGCGGATGGGAGCTCATGATCTAAATCAAAGGGCAATTATCGAGGGGCTGTTTCTTAGACGCCCAGGTTGGAGGCTGCCAAGTCCATGTTTTTGTTCCCAAGGCCAGGAAGCGCGAGTTGCTGCTCTCCCCTCCAAGGGACGTTGGCACCTTTATCGATGCCCTGCTTGCCCATGTATTTGTTCTCTAAATATGTATTAGCTCAAGTTATGTGTTGGCAGCTGCCCAAGGAGCCAGCAGGGATGGGAGGGGAGGAACTGAGTGTGAGTCAGATGGGGCTTCTTGACAGAGGGACAGGGAGGGAGACAGAGACGCACCTTCTACGGGACGGAAAGTGCCGGAACCTCAGGGAAGTGACTGCTCCAGGTTGGGGGGTCAGAGGAGGGTCCCAGGAAGAGGTAAGTCAGAACCTGGGCCAGGACAACGGGCATCTCAGCACAGGAGCCGGTTGGAGCCCAAGGTCAGAAAGTCACGTAGGGGCAGCTTGAGCAGTAGGGGGGACATACACTGGCCTGGGTTTGAATCCCCACCTGCTTGGATGTGGCTGTGGCATGTTGTGCTGGGTATAGAAAGCTCCCGGCCCCCAGACTCGGGGATGATGGTGCTGGTTTGGGAAGACTGGGATCACTACATTCAAACTGCAGGCTCCCTGTCTCTTCCAGACTTGTAGCAACGCTCACCGCACCACCCCCCCGGGACGTGTGGCCCGGGGGGGACACGTTCCGAAATCAGCACAGCCAAAAAGTCAGCAACCATGATTCTTTCCCATGTCCCTGGATTCTGTGAGGTTTCTCGCATTTTATCCACTTTGACTTATAAAAAGGATAAGACCCATTCAATAAGAATTTCAGCTAATTTCAGATCCTGAGGAACGTATTTAATTGGATTAAAATCTATTTTCTCAAGTTATATTATAAAGTATTCTAATTATTGTAGATCCTCATCCCATTTCATCCTGCGAAATGTTTCATACGTTCTATTTCCTATTAATAAAAGTATACCTTTAATCACAAGAAGTCATGGGTGCTAACTTAGAAAGGTTGGGGAGAGGACGCCTGGGTGGCTTAGTCAGTTAAGCGTCCGACTTTCGCTTAGGTCATGATCTCGCGGTTCGTGGGTTCGAGCCCCGCGTCGGGCTCTGTGCTGACTGCCAGCTCAGAGCCTGGAGCCTGTTTCAGTCTGTGACTCCCTCTCTCTCTGACCCTCNAGTCTGTGACTCCCTCTCTCTCTGACCCTCCCCTGCTCACGCTGTCTCTCTCTCTCCTAGAAATAAATAAAACATTTAAAAAAAAAAAAAAAAAAAAAGAAAGGTTGGGGAGATGGGATTTTGTGAAAATTCTAGGAGAGTCAACAAAAATTGTAAAACCTCTCCCATAGGCCTTGGGGAGCCATGGATAGTGCCTGAACAGGAGCCTGATACATTCGGGTGAAAAGGGGTGTCCTGGGGTCAGTATGTGTGAGGGTGCAGCCCCTCAGTGGTAGCTGGCAGGGTGATCGGTCAGTCACGGGGGCGGACGGGCTGTGTCTGGGGGAGTGTTGCCTCGCCTGTACCCCTGTGTCCTTCACCCGGTCTTCCCCAGGCTCTCCTTCTGGTGCTTTCTGGCCAGTCCCCTCCTCTGTCCAGGCCTCACGTCCCCCTCCATTCTGATCAGGTGCTCCCAGCTCCGCGGGGCGGAGGGTCCAGGGAAGGGGGAGCCCAGGGCCCAGGCCCCAGCAGCAGAGGAGTGAGACCTCGGGGGGACAGCTAAGCCGGGCTGGACGCGCCAGCAGGCCCACTCCCCGCAAAGCCCGGCCCCATTCAACCGATAACGGCCACTGCGAGGGTCTGAAGGATCCTCCCCACTCTCCCTGCCTGATTCCGGACATCTGAGAGAGAGAGAGAGAGACTAGTCCTTGGGGAGAGCATGGGAGTCCCCTGGAGCCCCCCCCCCCGACCAGCTGGACCAGACCCCCCGGGGACTCGTCTGTGCTTCTCTAATTATTCAGTGATCTGAGGTGACTGAAGCAGAAACTAAAAGCAAGAAGAGGAGAAACATCACTGGCAGCCCCCCGGCTGACGGCTGACTGCATTTCGATTTGCTGTTCTTCCTTCCAAGACTTTTTTCTCTTATATGTATGCAGATAGAGAAATTGGTTTTCGTACAAAAAAGTCAGCAAGGGGTAGAGATTTTGTAACCTATGCTCTTCATGCGTGTGAATGTATCACGGGCATCTTGCCATGTCGGTAGTATGGGTCTGGAGCCATTAGTCATTCCTTAATATAAACATCCTTTCAACAAATAGTGAGCGCCCACTGTGTGCCAGGCACCGCGCTAGACTCTAGCGGGAATGAAACAGATGAATCCCTACCTTTTCGGTGCTTATGGTCCATTTGGCGAGAAAGATGAACCGAGAATCAACACCAATCAAACCACTGCGGATATAATGGTTCGTGGAAGGCCCGGTTACTGGGGATGTGGTCTGGGCAGGGAGGCCCCCCTGCAAGGAAGCGAGGGCTGGGTTGGGATGTGAGGAGTGAGCGGAAGTGACCCAAGCACAGAGCGGAGGGAAGAGTGATCCAGGCCGGGGGAACGGCGTGGGCGGAGGCTCGAGCCGAGGGGAGCTCGGCTGCGGGGGCTGACGGAGAGCAGGACGAACGTGGCACAAGAGGAACGGCAGATGCGGGCAGAGGGGCACTTGGACCCCAATGTTCACAGCAGCATCTCCGCAGCAGCCAACACACGGACAGAGCCTAAGTGTCATCAACGGACGAAGGATCAAGAAGCTGTGGTTTATCTACACCATGGAATCCTACCTGAGAAAGAGTGAGATCTGGCCTGTGTGGCAACATGGACGGACCTTGAGGGTGTTGTGCTGAGCGAGATAAGTCAGGCAGAGAAGGACAGATACCGTATGTCTGCACGTATAGGAGGATCAGGAGGAACTTAACGGAGGACCGTGGGGGAGAAGAAGGGGGACATCGTGGGGGAGAGGGAGGGAGGCAAACCATGAGAGACTCTTGAATGCTGAGAACACACTGAGGGCTGATGGGGGGGGGGGAGATGGGCATGGGGGAGGGCACTTGTGGGGGTGAGCACCGGGTGTTACATGGAAACCACCTTGAAAATAAACTATTTGTAAAGAAATATATATTGTAACAAACATGAAAAATAAATAAATAAAAACGGTAAAATTAAAAAAAAAAAAAAAAAAGAGGAACAGCAGATGCAGGCGGAGCCAGTTGCCCAGCATGGATGCAGCACAAGTCACTAGACCAGTGCGTGCGGTGTGGGCATCAGCTGGTCTCCAGTGTTTGAGATTTCATTACTTTTTAAATTTTTTTAGGGTTTATTTATTTTTGAGAGACTAAGAGACAGAACATGAGCAGGGGAGGGTCAGAGAGAGAGGGAGACACAGAATCCGAAGCAGCTCCCGGCTCCGAGCTGTCAGCACAGAGCCCGACGCGGGGCTGGAACCCAGGAACCGTGAGATCGTGACCTGAGCCGAGGTCGGACGCTTCACTGACGGAGCCCCAGGCCCCTGCAGCGTTTTACTGTTATAAATGTTTGCAGTGGTTTTCTGTTCCCTGAAATGAACATCCTTGCTCATCTGTGTGCACCTGTCTCATTATTTCCCTAGGATAAATTTCTTTAAAATAAAAGTTTTCTAGCGTCTATGTAGGTTTCAGAGGGAGTGGATGCAGAGAGGGGAGGGGCAGAGAGAGGGAGACAGAGGATCCAGAGCGGGCTCCGGGCTGACAGCAGAGAACCTGATGCGGGACTCGAACTCGCAAACTGTGAGATCAGGACCTGAGCCGAAGACCCTAACCAAGGGAGCCACCCAGGAGCCCCTCCCCAGGCTCGCGTTCTATCTGCGGGCATGGGCTTTCCTCCGCGTGGGCCTTGAGAGTTGTTGAGCCCAAATCCTAGCCTGGACGCCGTTTCCGGAAGCCCCTCCGTGACCAGTGGCCACAACCCAGTGGCCATCGCCGTTTCAGCCCTGGACTCCGCTCCAGGTGGCCAGGGACGGCCCGGCATGGGGGCCACAGCCCTGCTGAGGACACAGGGACAGGAGCAACCGAAGTCCCCGCTGACAGGAGGGGTAGCGCTCGCAATCCTGACCTTCTTTTACCCTCTCCGCCCCGTCTCTACTGGGTGCCGGGGCCCTGGGCGGCTTCCAACCCACTTCTGCCCTTCCAGAGCTCACGGTCCAGCATGAAGGGAGCCCAGGCTTAGACCAGGGCCAGAGCACGAGAAGTCCTGAGGGAGCTCGGAGGGGCCCCTGCCTCGCGCCGGGAGGGGGTGGGCAGGTGGGGCTGCCTGGAAGAGGGGACACCTGTCAGGCATCTCGATGGAATAGTAAAAGGGTTTCAGGTAAACGAGAGAAAGAAGGTTCCCAAGAAGAAGGGCAGCCGTTGCTCCGTCGGCCGGGTAGGGACAAGGAATTGCGTGGGCGCTGGCGGGAGGGAAGCGTGCGGCTGAGGTCAGTGTCGAGGTCGTGTGGCTGGGGCAGGGCTTCTGTGGGTCTGTTAAAGTCGGACTCCTCTTCTCATGCGCTGTGTGACTGTGAGTGAGTTGCTGAATCTCTCTGTGCCTCAGTCGCCTCCACCGGGAAATGGAAGCAGTCGTGCCTCCTCACTACGGCTGGTTTGAGGTTAAGCGAGTTAAGTAATGGAAGGTACGGGGGCAGAGTTCCTGGCCTGTGAAGGGCCGGCTGGAGACCATGCCATTCACCCCCCTACTCGGTTTCTGGTGCTACAGTGTAGACAAAACGAAAGCTCTCTTGCAAGGGGGTCCTTGTACGTACTCGACACCACCTGAGATGCGTGCGGGTGCCCGGCCCCTGCTGGGCAGACTTTGCTTCTCTTGCGGCACCAAGTAGTGGGAGGGACAGAAGAACACATGCAGATCGGCTCAGAGATCACGCTACACAGCACGAGGAACACAAACCCCAGTTGCAGAAGAGAGGCCAGTGGCCGTGACCGTGACGGGCTACTTCGGTCTGGTGATCAGGGACGATTTCTGCAGCCGTGACGTTTGAGTTGAGGAATCAGCAAAGATGGGGCGGGAAGAGTGTTCCAGACTGAGCACGTGCAAAGGCCCTGAGGTGGGAATGCTCTTGGCCTGGCTGTGGAATAGCAAGGGAACAGTGTGGCTGGAATAGGGCTGCCAGATTTAGCACATAAGAATGGAGAGCACCCAGGAAAACTTCTGAAATGAGAGTTTCAGGTACACAGCAAATGAATTTTTAGTACAAGTATGTCCCAGAATGTGGCACGGGGCATACTTATACTCAAAAATCATCTGCTCTTCATTTGAGATTCCAGTGTAGCCGGGCACCCTGTATTTCGTCTGGCGACTCAGGCTGGGGGGCAGGAGGGGGAGTTGGAGGAGATGAGTCGGCAACAAGGCTTGGCAGGCCCGGGGAGGCGGCTGGGCCTTATTCGTGGGGCCATGGTTAACGGGGGCCGCGGCCTCCAGCCCCCACCCTGGTGCTGACTGGGTGGGCGTTCTTCACTCAATGGAGGCAGCATCTGTCGGGGACCCCAGAACAAGTGATTGGAGTCGCCCACGGTATGAAGAGCCCTCCCTCCAGAAGATGATTCATCCCCAGTCCCAGACGAGAGAGTTAGGGCTGCACATGCTCCTCGGAGGCGAAAACCCCCCTCCTAGAAGCAACAGGGAGGGGCGGCGGTAGGGGGTAGTATGGCAGTGAGGTTAAAATGAGAATAACCGTGTCCCCTTCATTAGAAATGCAGGCGGTGCCACATGCATCCGTGATGGGCTTCCTCGCAGACTTCTGGAAGGAGGGGAGAGTGGACGGGGTCAGCCGTGTGCACATTCATGAGGGTCCGGGGGGGGGGAGGCGGTTCCTGGGCCTGCTTGCATCCAGGAGAGGCACAGCGGGGAGGCGTGGGTGCTGATTCCCGCTCTGCCACCCGCTGGGCGAGCCTCTGTGACCTCACGCCTGCCTTGCTCTCCCTGAGCCTCAGTTTCCCTGTGTGCACAGGAGGGGTTCTGCCCTGGGGGAGTTGGAAGGGGGATCAAGTTCAGGATAAGATGGAGAGGAGCATGGGGTGGGGCGGGGAGGGGAGGCAGTGACTCTGAGCCACCACCCAGCAGAATCAGGGACTGTCACGTGGGCTCTGCTGAAATCACAGACTCGCGTCCTGCTGAATGAAGGAATGGGTGAATGAATGAATGAATGCAAGAGGGCTCCTTGGCAAACCTCTTCCTTTATGTGGGCAAGCCTATTTTAAGACGTCTGCTGGGTCCTGTTTGGCATAGCCACACCACGTCACATCCAGTGTATTAACAGACATCGACGTGCCTCATTAAATACAATTTATGTAGAACTATATTGGAGCTGAGTTGAAATGGAATGGACTAGTTGACTAATGTTATGTTCTCTGGACATTTATTCTTTTTGATGTGTTTGTCAGTGTGTTTATTTCCTCCCTTCCCCACTCCCCTTCTCGAATATATTCATGGGCCCCTGAGAGGCTCCTGGCTGAGGACGCCGGTCCTGGCTCTACAGGAGAGAAGGCCTTGTCTCAGGGCCTCAGGCTACCCATCTGTACAAGGGGAGACTTGCATGTGCCTCCCATGTGGGGTGTTGTGAAAGGCGCTCCCCTTCGGATTTATTGCAGTGATGGAATGTCTAAGTCCCTCACAGGGTGACACCGGGCTGGGCGATGCACCTGCTTCCTTCCTTATTTATTTATTAAGTTTATTTATTTTGAGACAGAGAGAGAGAGTGCGAGAGCGCATGAGAGCACAAGTGGAGGAGGGCACAGAGAGAGAATCCCAAGCAGGCTCCTCAGTGTCAGCATAGAGCCCGACGTAGGGCTCGATCCCACAAACCGTGAGATGTTGACCTGAGCCGAAGTCAAGAGTCAGATGCTCAACTGACTGAGCTACCCAGGCGCCCCTATCTCCTCATTTGATTGTATGGCCTCCACCATCTCTCAGCAGTAGATATTCTTATGCCCATTTTACAGACGAAAGACAGAGACTTGGGGTGGGGTGAGTACGAGCCCTGTGGGGCCCTAATACACCTGAGACCAAGTCCCCAGGGTCGTGTGAGATGTGGAAAAAAGCGCACCAAACAGCATAGGGTAATTGGGAGAGAAAGCTCTCTCTTCTTCATTCCTTCTGACTATATGAAGGCAAAGGGCTCAGCTATGGGCTAATGGGACTTGAACTCTCTCTAGCACCTGCTAGAAAAAACAGCCCTCAACTGACAGTGTAGAATGACAACAGTTTCTATCCAGATACCAACATTTTTCTCCATCCTATTTTATTGTATGGATGAACTTCTCATTATGACACGTGCTACAAAGTTTTATTTCAGACCAAATAGGTTTTGGTAAGAAAGTTTTTAAATTAACAGTATTTTGTTTAAACAAAGCAATTCAAAGAAAAAAATCAAGAATGCATTTAGGAGTATCCGGTGATGGCAAAATTCACAAAGGCAGCACTGGATGACCAAATGTGGGGTCAAGTTGAGGGTGGGCTGTGTATCCTCAGACAAGTCACTCCCCGTCTCGGGGCCTCTTCATTTGTAATAAGGCCCAGACAAGCATCAGTGCTAATGTAATTCTGAAGATTCCTTTTTTCTGAAGGGAAGACCAAAGTCTTCCCTTTAGGCCCAGCAGACAGTGGACCGGGGGCACTTAGAACAGGCCTGAGTCCTGACTGTGCTCTGTGCACACACACTCCAGGAGCTTGGCCCTGGGGGTGTCAGAGCTGGGGGGATTGCTTTATTCCCACCCTGCTGTGGGCAGCTGCTCCCAGGGGCCCTGAAAGCAGCAACTTTGTAGCCACTTACCTATCTGCAGAAGGCGGGACCGCAGAGCAAGGAGTATCCTTCCTGATTTGCAGAAAAATGATGACTGGCAGGTGACTCAGCCAGCACCTGGCCGCATCTGGACTGACCACAGAGTGCCCCCAGCCACCCACTGGGCAAGGGGTCAAATGGCCAGCTGAGGGTTGGAGGTCTGGACCATCAGCACAGGTGAGGGGAGAGGGGGGAGGGTCCGGGACATCAGCACAGGTGAGGTGGGAGGGGTGAAGGTCTGGAACATCAGCACAGGTGAGGTGGGAGGGGTGGAATGCACGGGCTCCAACCTGGAGGGAGGTCTTGTGAAGCCGTTCCTCCTGTGAATACAGGCGACTGGGCATCGTGAGAGTCCTGAGAGTCTGCCATTTAATAAGGGAGTTGACAACACTAACGTTTATTACATATGTTGATCTGTGTGGACTCATTGGTCACCTTGCTTTATGTTTTTAATTAATCACAATTTCATTGTTTCACTTTTAAACTGATCAAATTGTTTTGCTCCATTTTTTTTTCCTCTCTACTGCTTTGAAAATCATGCCTTCTCTCTCTATTTTTCTAATGGCCACTTTGACATGTTTAACATACTTTGTCTCCTAATCATGCTTATTGTCTCTCTATTCCAACTTGATGTTGGTGACACTGACAGATCAGAGTGTGGAGACGGGGACAGTGTGACAGCGTCTGCCACGTGCCAGGTGCTAAGGGTTTCCCTAGGTGACTCCATGTTACCGTCAGAGCAGCCTGGAAAGGGCGCTTACGTCTCCCCATATGCAGATGAGGAACCTGAAGCTTAAAGAGACAGTTGAGAGAAGAGAGTTGCCGTGGGTTAAACAGCAGCTCGGTGGCCAAGCAGAATTTCCGAGCCTGGCTCCGCTGCTTTTGTCTGTCTGTCTGTCTGTCCTGTCTACTGCTTGTCTGTACTTAAAAAAGGGTCAGGCAAAGTGAGAGTGAAGACAGGAATGCCAGGGGCAGGGATGAGGGTGTGCAAGGGGGAGGAGGGTACTCCGCCCCACCCCCGATCGTCCGGCCCCTAATTCCTGCCAGGGAGGGAGCCAGGGAGCCTGGCACAGCTCTGGGAAGCACCCACCCCTGCACTGATTCAGGTCTGATCTAGGAGCTCAGGGACTGCCCACACCTCGTAACACCGCAGGCTTCTCAGACACTCATCCCCTCCTCCATTCATTCGTTCGTTCGTTTGTTCATTTGTTCATTAGTTCATGCATTTGTTCATTTATTCCTCATGTATTTCCTGAGCCCTTCTTGGAGGCAGGATGTAGGAATAGAGGTACGGGGATTCATCAGACACAGTTCCAGCCCACAGACTGGTGGAAATGAGAGGCAGAAGTGCCTAGAGAATGTAATACCCTGAAATTTTTTGTTTTCTGTCAGTGAATCATTATGGCTATATTTCAAAAAGACAACGCATGTGCGGATGGAAAATGATATCCAGCCTTTACGAAAGGCTACAGCAGCATCAGTCTACCCGCTGTTAGGTTCTCGTCACTTTGTAAAAGGGTAAAATATACATGAGGAGGTGGAAACATTCAGAGGCACCATTTTCAGCACTATGTGGAGTGTGTCCTTCTGGAAAAAGTCTATACATATTCAAGCACTCAATCTGCATATCCCTGCATATCGTTACATTGTTAGAGACATCCAAGGCTACCGTTCCTGCACCCAGCCTTTGTCACTTCCTCTATCCTGAGGTCCCTGTCGTCAATCCATTGAGAGCCTCCCAGTGGCATCTAAGGCTGCAGAGGGTCCTCAGAGAGAGTCTCCATGATTCCTTTGAGCATGTGAGTGAGTTTATCGTGGGATCGACTTCTAATCCCGGAGCTTCGAGCATGCATGTGACGTCTGGAGGACAGGTCGATTCCCCAGTTGTCCTTCAAGGAGCTCGTGCCGACTGTCACCCCAGCAGTGATGAAGAGTTAGTGCTGTTTGCCCACAGCCCCATCAAACTGGTGAAGACCATCTTTTAAATATCAAGAAGAGCCAAAAGGAGCCTTCACGTGAGCTAGGGAAGAAGTCTGAGAGGGCTTCCGGAGGGAGGTGCCACTCGGATTGGGTCTTGTAGGATGGGTAGGAGTCTGCTAGTCTGGGGAGTACGGGAAAGTGAAAGGAGTGTCTGGAAGAAGGAACAGCATGTGCAAAAATGCAAAGACATGTCTTACATGAGGAACTGCAGAATGGTAGAGCAGAGAAGAGGGAATGTGGGTGCCCAGTCATGGGGGGGCACTGGTGGCTGTCCCTTGACTCCTTTATCTGCACCCTCTACGATGGAGTATGAAAGAAGTCTTCACTTCAAGGTGAGGTTTTGTGAAAGAAGAAACCACCGGACGTGGTGCAGGATGGGGAAACCAGGCATCTAGAACCTGGAGTTCAAGGTCAAACCCCCCTGCCTCTAACTCGCTGGGTGACCTTGGGCAAGTGACTCTTGTCTTGGGTTTCAACCTGGTCATTTGCACGGCACAGCCAAGAATCCACACGTGCTTGTTGGCAGGGCCCCGGTGAGGGGTGAGGGGAAGGTGGCCGGGGCCAGGGCTTAGCAGGGAGTTGCTGTCCCAGCGTGCGGGGACTTCAGCTCTCCCCTGGCTCCACTCGCCTGGCCTCCCACCTCGGGAGCCCTGTGCGCTCTGCCCGTGACCTTCCACAGTGAGACTCAAGTCACCAAGCAGACACTGCGTGTTCAACAGGTCCGCTGGCGCCTCACGCCGGCCGGGAGTGGGAAGACGGGGCGGGCGCCCGTGCACAGGGCCCTTGGCGGGTAGGCGGATGCCCGCAGTCGCACCGCACATCATCGTCACGGGCAACGGAGGGCACGTGATGGCACATGGAAGGTGACAGCTACCACAGGGGAGACCGGTCCTGCCGAGGAGGGGCCAGTTTACGATGCTGCCGAGGGGCCCGGGCTGCAGGGGCCATACTGCATTCCCACCAGCAGCGCCCGACTGTTGACTTTCTCTGCATCCTTGCCAACAGTAACTATTTTTGTATTCTTAATTTTCACCGACCCACAGGGTGTGAAGGGACATCGCAGGGGCTCTGATATGCATTTTCCTGCGGGCTACTGAGGTTGAGCCCCTTGTCACGTGTTGATTATATCTTCTTGGGGAGAAAGGTCTATTTCAGGGAGGAAAGTCTATTCCGATCTTTGCCCATTTTTTACATTGGTGTTATTGGCCTTTGTAGTTATTGAGCTTTACAAGTTCTTTAGGTTTCTGGATACAGGTCTCTCATCGAATATATGATCATCAAACACTCCTTGTCCCTGTTCTGTCAGTGGTCATTCCAGTTTCTGGACTGGTGTCCTTTGAAGCACAGATGTTTTTAATTTCCGTGATGTCCAGTGGATCCTTTCCTCGGGTTGCTTACGGTTTTAGTGTCATTGGTGAGTCGCTGTGGTGTTGATTTGCATTTTTCTAGTGACTAATGATGTTGAGCATCTTTTTAAAAAAATATTTATTTATTTTTGAGAGAGAGACAGAGAGACAGAGAATGAGCAGGGGAGGGGCAGAGAGGGAGACACAGAATCTGAAGCAGCTCCTGAGCCGAAGTCGGATGCCCAGCTGGCTGAGCCACCCAGGTGCCCCTTGAACACCTTTTTATGGGCTTATTTGCCACTTGTTTGTCTTCCTTGGTAAAATGCCTGTTTAAATCTTATGACCCATTTTATGTTGGGTTATTTGTCTTGTTACCATTACATTTTAAGCGTCTGTTGTATATTCTACGCATAAGTCCTTGAATGAACACACATGTTGCAAAATGTTTTCTCCTGTACTTAGCTTGCCTTTTCTTCTTCTTAACAGTGTCTATGGAAAAACAAGTTTTGGGGGCACCTGGGTGGCTCAGTCATTAAGCATCTGACTTCAGCTCAGGTCATGATCTCACAGTTCGTGAATCTGAGTCCCACGTGGGAACAGCTTCAACCCCACTTCAGGTAAGCCCCACTTCTCTCCCTCTCTGGCCCTCACTCACTTGTGCCCTCTCTCTCTCTCTCAAAAAAAAAAAAAAAGTTTTTTATTGCAATGAAGTCCAATATACTGATTTCTTTAATTCTAAAGCTCATGCTTTTGGTTCCATAAACTTCAAAAGAAATGTTTGCCAAAATGAAAGCCATTAAGATTTTATCCTTTCCCCCTCCCCCAAAAGTTATATGTACTTAACTTTTACATTTAGGTCTGCTTTCTATTCCAAGTTGGTTTTCATAGATGTTCCATAGAGGCCTGGGTCAGAGGTCAGTCTTTTGCTTGTGAATCTCCCATTTTCTGGTGACATTTGTTAAAAGACTATCGTTTTCCTCATTGAGTTGCCCTATTAGTATCTTTGTTAAAAAGCTACTGTCCATATATACGTGGACATATATTTCTAGACTTTCTTCCGTTGATCTTTATGCCCGTCTTGATGCCAGTACCACTCGTTTTGATGACTCTTGCTTTACTATACGTCTTGAAATCAGGGAGCATGAGTCCCCTGACTTTGTTTCTCTTTTTGGCCATTTGAGTGGGACAGTTGGGGTTGGGTGGGGGGACTCTGCACAGTGTATCCCAGGCCCCTGCCCATGAAGACCAGAGTGTTCCCGATCATTGTGACAATCAAAATCTCCCTCGTCATAGTTCCACATGTCCTGATTAGGGTCAGTACCATCCCCGGTTCCCAAAGAGGATCTCTGATTCAAGGGAACGATAATCAGATGAACGTTAGTAATGCTACGTGATGGGGAAAACAGCACACCCTTCCAGGTTTTGAGGAAATTGATTTTTAACCTCGAATTCTATACCCAGCTAAACTGTCAGTCAAGTGTGAGGGCAAAATAAATACATTGAGACCCACAAAGACTCAGAGACCTTCTGACAGGCTGTCAGTGGGAGAATTGTTGGAGGATGTACCTGGCAAAAGAAAACATGATTCCAAGGAAGAGAACACATCGGATCCAAGAAACCGTGGACCGAATCCAGAAGTGTCATGCCAAGAAATCTCCAGTGATAGCCACGTAGCAGGCCAAGAAAGCAGCCAGCTAAAATGCCAACAGTGAATCAGAGCGCTCTGAGGAAGATTCTTAAGAAGAAAAATGACTACGCTGCAACCACCAGGAATATTTAAAAAGATAGATGATCTTACTGAGAAGCTGAATGTGGATCATCATAGTAAAAAAGAATAAATAATCATAACAGGCTTCTTCCCTTGTCTCCTCCTTCGAATTTTTGTTACCAATGTTTTCTTTGGAATGCATAGTCACATCTCTTTCTGTGCAGTTCAATGTAAACTATGTGGCCCTGTATTTATATAATTAAAGTATTAATTAACTGGGTTTAGAATCGACCTATATGCAAAGCACAGAGACCTTAACTAGAATTATGGAACGGCTTGTGAACTGCACAACTCATAACAAGGTAAAAGTCGTGGTGGACAGACAGGGTCAGCGGTCCTACGTGGGAAGATCATAAGAGACACTGGGCAGCTGGGCATCTTGCCCAGAAGAGAGGTCAATTTGCTCACAACGCTGGGGTCTAGTGGTGGGGGTCCAAGCCAGGGAGACCCTAGCGTGCGACAAAGAGCTTGTCATAAGGCGTGTCTTGCTGGACCACCTTCTGAGGTTGAGTCTACGTGACCTGGTACGTGAGTATTTCAGTCCCTCCACCATTTAAGGAATGTGAGGGAGGGGGACACTCTCTCGCTTGGAGCAGGGCGGAGGCGTCCATGGAGACCTCTGCGGTGGGAATCTTTGCTCTCAGCTCTCAACTTCTTTGACCCAAAGATGAAACTCTTCTGCGGACACCTTATTATGACACTTCGGTTTATGCTGACTCTCAAACAGGCCGAGCACTTGCTACAGCTGCCGCAACGCCTCGTACCTCGGCTGCACCGCCATGCATGCCGCCCTCAGCTCCGCGCCCACTGCGGTCTGGTGGCATTGGCCGTGGCAGGAGTGTTTACACCGCAGAGACTCCGCAAATGGTACGGACAGTGCTTTCTTCTGATCGTCCCCTGCCCCCCAGCACCCCACTGCACTCCTCTGGGACTGGCCTCATGATTCAGGGGGCTCATGCAAAATTAAAATGCTCGGCCCCTCGTCCAGAAATTACGATCATCAAGACAGGTCCTGCATGACTGCCCAGGGCACATGCCCACCCACCCTACCTGTTCCGGGTCTGTCTTCACCCGGGTACTCCAGGAGAGCAGGGCCTTGCCTGTCACGCACAGGGTCCCCGAGCCTGGCCCGAGTCATTGCTCAGTGACATTTGCAGAATGAGCGACTGGGTGATGCTCCTTGAGGAAGAGGCCTTTGGGGGGGGGGGAGCAGCCTTTGTTCTGGGTGTGAACCTGGGTGTGAACGGGGAGGGTTGGTGTACGTGGCCTCGGTGCTCGTGGCCGACTCTCCTGGAACACCCCAGAGTGCCAAGGGTGGAGGTCAAGGAAAATGAGCACGACCCAAGGCCGATGGCAAGTCAGCGGAGGCTCACTCCCTTGCCCTCTCCCGTTGCCTGAGGCTCCGGAGCTCCGCGACAGGAGCTGGAAGGGGTGGGGAAATGCATCGTGAAACTCGCCATCCTGCCTGCCACCCATGGGCGTCCGCTTCGTGCTCTGCGGACACGTCTGTTTGGCGCAGGGGTCCTGGGGGTGGCAGGTGCAGAAGGAAAGGGTCCCGCCTAGTCCTGGGGTGTGGGCGCAGGTCCCCTGATGCTCCCACTGTTGCGGGGTGGCCAGGCCTGGCTGTGCCGGTGGGGGGGGGGCAGGGATGGAGCCTTGGGCCCCAGGGTCTCCGTACCCACAAGGGCTTGGCGCTGCTGAGCAGAGAGGCGGCGGCTTCAGAGGGCAGGGAGGCGGTGTGGAAGCGGAGAGGAGGGGGCAGCTTCCACCTGAGGTGGCTACAAGGAGCCTCCGGCTTGCGGTGGGAGGGGGTCCACTGCTCCACCTCCTCACGCCACCCTCACTGACAGCCGGGGTGTAGAATGGATTTCCTTCTCTCCCAAACACTGGCAGAGCCCCACGCCCGCCTCTGGGGTCAGGCATCCCCCTAGAAAGTCAGGAGAGGCCTGGGGCGCTTCCCTTTTGGGAGGTTCTTGGCATATTTCTAAAATGAGGAAATATTAAAATAGGGTTGCAAAGATGTTGGTATATTGTAAATGTATAGATTGAAGTGATAAACACTGTACACACACACACAAGTAGTGTAATATTATTGCGTTCTTCAGTGGACAATTATGGGATTTATAAAAATAAGATTAATTTTTAGACCGCTGCAAGTGCAGGGCTTTTCAAAGAGAATATTAATTTCTGGAGGACTATTACTGGCCTCGTGTTGAGAGCCAAGTATAAGTTAGGGTTGAGAGTTTTCATTCACCCTGGCGTGTGTATGACCTTATCCTGATGTAACACTTCTTGAATTCGAGGACCCCAATGAACGGCCCCACTTCGATTCTCTCCCCCTCCGTAGGCTGTGCGCAGGGGGTACCCATGGAGAGATTAGGGCCTTGGAGCTCCACGCAGGGCCCATCCTCTCCTGGACGTAGAGAGAGATCAACAAACATGGGTTTGGAATATCAAGAGTCTGCAAACCCAGGCAATGGGACCCTTAACAAAGAAGAAAATACCATCAAAACACACATTATTACAGTTTGAGAAACTTAGGAGACGTAGCTAAAGCTGCACCCAGAGGTAAAAGTACAGCCTTAAAGGGATTTGGTGCAAAACAGCAATGGAAATAACCTGACTCCTCAAGCCAAAAATATTGAAAACTATGTGCAGTCCCAGAGAAACGTGGAGTACGGAAATAATGACAATGACAGAAAGTAAGGAACTAGAAGCCATGCTGAGGAAACAGCAGGTCCGAGGCGAAACAAGTTCCCCAAGGTCTCAACGCCAGTGTCGGGAGGGTGTTTGCCCTACGGCCCCAGCCCCACCGGCTCCCCGAACTCGAAGTGCCATCGGAACGACCTCGCCTGATTCTCGGTGGCTGGTCCCCGCGGACACGCTGGAGGCTTCGGGCCACCAGCCCTGTAGAAGGCGGACGACAGGCTCGGAAGCTCGCAAAGGTCTGCAGCCCACCACCCGGGCGCTGAGCGGCCGGACGGTTTTAAAACTCCAAAGTTCTGAATTTATTAACTGTTTTTCTACTCACCCCAAAAATCGTTTGCTGATGGCAGGATGAAGATATATTTTGCCGAATTTCTTTTAAAATTAAATGTATACATCAGAGAGGCTGAGAGCGCGCGGGTGATGAGGCCGCAGTGGTTCCCGCGGGGGGCGGGGCGCAGGGGGCGGGGCGAGGGGGCGCGGGGCGAGGGGTGCGGGGCCCCCCCGAGGGGACGCGGGGGGGCGGAGGGCGGGGCGAGGGGGCGC
>NW_024082173.1:243698-304221 GCF_003009895.1 Hyaena hyaena
CCCCCCCCCCCCCGCGCCGGCCGCCCGGCTCCCGCTCCCCCGCGCGTCGCAGCAGGCACTTTGCAAAACTCCTCGCTCGCCCGCGGCGGCCGCGGCTCCGCGCCCTGCCCGCCCCGGCGCGTCCGCGGGGCGGCGGGGCGGCGGCGGCGGCGCGGGGAGCGCGAGGCGCGGAAGCGCGGGGGGCGGGCGCCGGCGGAGGCGGGAGCCCAGGCGGGGCCGCGCCAGCCCTGCGCCGCCGCGCCCCCCGGGCCGAGCCCCGCGCCGCGCAGCCATGGCCGCCCCGCCGCCGCCGCCGCCGCCCCGCCGCCCGCGGGCCTGAGGCGGGGAGCATGGCCGGCGCCGCCGAGCGCCCCGGCAGGGCGGCGGGGTACCTGCAGGAGCTCACCCGGATCGTCGCGGCGCAGCAGGAGCTGCTGGCGCGCCGGCGGCGGCGCATCGAGGAGCTGGAGCGCCAAGTGGCGCGGCTGAGCCGGGAGAACGCGGGCCTGCTGGAGCGGCACCGGCGACACCTGGCCGCGTGCGCCCGCCGCCCCGACCCCGGCCCCGGCCTCGGCCCCGGCCCGCAGCCGCTCGGCGTCACCCCGGAGCTCGGCTGCCACCGCGACAAGTAAGAGGGCGCGGGGTCGGGGGGCGGGCGTGTCGAGGGCGCACGAACTTCTTGGGGCCCCCGCTCCCCTCGGGGCTGGGCGGGGACCTGGGCGGAGGCGGGGAGGGTGCCCGACCTGAGGGCGCGCCGTCCCCCCCTTCCCCGACCTGGCGCTGGACCTCGGGCGGGGACCCGGCTCCCTAGGAAAGGGGTTCTGGGGCGCTGCCTGGCGCTTCCACTGGCCGGCTCAGGACTCCGGCTCCAGCGACCCCCGAGGCTCGGTTGCGGGATCGGCCTCGCTGCGGGGTGCCGTCCGCGCGCAGAACGGGGGCTCCGGTAGTGGGGCCACAACTCCTGACTCGGAGAGCCCGCGACTCCGTGGAAGGGGGCGCGGGAGGCGCAGGGGCCGCCCTTGAGCGGCCCTGGGTGTCTGGCAGGTCCCTGCCCCTCCGGGAGGCCCCGCACCCCCTCTCGCCCGAGATGAGCCCAGCCTTCTTCCCTCTGGACGCCTCCTCCGCGTCTTCCTTGGGGCCCGGAGGGTACACCCCGCCCGCCTCGCCCTGGGATCACCCTGGCTATTTCGGACCGAGGATTAAGCGGGGGACCGGGTGGGGGCGGGGCTGCCGGCCGCGCTGGCCCCAGGCGTCCTGGGTGAGCTCGCAGCTCGCAGGCTGCAGCCCGTTCGCTTTCCAGGGGCGCCCAAGTCGGGTGCGGGGCAGAAGTCCGAGTGCTTGTCTGGGGCGAGACAGGGGCACGGGGCTGCAGGTGACTCCAGGGCTGGATTCCTGGGTACCCTGAGCCTGTCTGCCTTCTCTGTCCTCTGTCTTGGGGACCACCTGGCCACACTCCATGGTTTGGACCCAGGGCAGAGAAGAAAACACTGCGTTGGAAGGCGGGGTGGAGGGAGGAAGGGGGATAGTGATAGGCAGCCTCAGGAAACATTTCCTGGGAGGCTGTGGGTAGGCAGGGATGATGGGGGAGGAGTTGACCTGACTCCCAAATCCTGCGGGGTGGGTGGGAGGGGCTCCTGATTCCCAGAATCCAGGTGCAGCCCTCTGAGACCTGGTGTCTCCCCCGCGCGGAGCAGCCTTGCCAGGCTGTGGTGGTGGGACCAAGGACCCCTGCCCGTCACCTGCTCCCAGGACTGGCTCTGGGCTGTGCTTCTGGGCTCTGCTGGGCCCCCAAGAAGGAGGGTCTGAGGGTGAGGTCAGGGCGTGGGTCACCTCCTGACTCTGAGGCGCCGGGCCCAGCAGCAAAGTCCTGCTTCCTCTTCATCCTGCTGGAATCCAGATGCTGCCCAGGAAGTAGGTCTAGGGCAGGCTCAGGAGCTCCCAGGAGCCGCACACGCCGCTGGCCCCCAGAACGCACCGTGGCAAGACGGTGTGGCACCGGCACGGGAACGGGACCGTGGGTTCCCTCGAGATGAGGCCGCCGGGCCCGTTCTCCAGCACCCCCTTCGTTTCCCAGCCTTTTGGGGGGAGAGTGCTGGCGCCTCGTCCCTTCATAGGAGACCTGGGGGCTGTGCTGTCATACTTGCCTTTTCACACGCTCGCGGTTCTGGGTCACTGGACCGTGTAGGGGGAGAGAGCTGAGGGCTGCTGAGGGTTTTGACGTGCCCGCTGTCTGTCTATGTAGCAAAATGATTTATGCCTGAGGAGCATGGTTGAGCAGCCCCCTTGAGAGTGGCCAACTTTTAAGAAATGCCTACAGTATGCAGAGCTGTCAGTGACGTGCTTGGAGACACGAAGGCGAGAGCAGGGAGCAGAGGAAGAGGTGAAACCGCTTGGCGTGGAGAAAGGGACACATGCAGACTTGGGCCCGATGGCCGGCTCTCAGCCTGGGACCATGGGACAAGTCATGCCTCCTCGTTTAGCCTCGGGGTTTCTTTTTTTTAAACGCACACAAAGCAGGGTTGATCACGGCTGCCTCCCATCCCTTTTCTGAAGGTTTAGGGCAGATCACAGGCATGGAGGAGGCTGGTATACAGTAGGTGCTCCATGCATTTCAGATTCTTCCTCTGTCCATCCGATTCTCTGTTCTTGGGGGCCCACTGTGCCCTAGTAGGAGGTGAGTGAACTTCTAGACAGGCTGGCTGAGACCCCCCCCCCGGGGCCCGGTGCAGGGGCCGTGGAGGGGGGACCGGCGGTCCAGACTTCCTGCTGGGGCGCCCAGCCCCCCCTTCTCCCAGGGCACTGCCGGGCCGGCCCCCAGGCCCTCCCGCCTGCCGACGGGTCCTGGCAGGCAAGGGTACACCGAGCGCGCCCGCCTGCCTCAGGCAGGCCCGGCTAACTGTTTCTTAAGAGCCACCAGCTGCTCTGGCCCCCGCCACAGGGACAGGCTGCACCTGCGTGTCTGGAAGGGGGCACGGGTAGACGCAGGCTGGAGACCTCTGGAAAGGCTCTTCATGGGTCCACGGTGGTCTCGTATCTCCTCACCCAGGCCCGGTAGACTCCCAGGCCCCAGACCCTGAGCCGTGCTCGGAAGTCCTCCGCTGGGAGACACCATCGTGAGCTTCTCAGCTTTGGGGACAACGGGGTGGTAACAGGATACCTATGGTTCCGTCGGGTCTTTAGTTGATTTTTTCTGACAGCATTCATATCCAGTCGCACTCGTGACCTGGAAGCCCCCGGGGCCTCGGCCTTGCCATCCCCTCCCCACCCCGCGCCCCAGTGCAGACCCAGGCCAGGCTGCGGCTGCCAGGGGCCCAGCTGTGACCCAGGATTTGCTGAGTGGCGACATCCCTGAGTGGCCTGTGGAGTCCGAATCCTGCTTCCACAGGGCTTGCACTTCCCTCAGGACGCGCCAGACCAGGTACCGTAAACGCTGAGTGCGTCTGTGTTCAAAGGTGAGGAGCTGTGGCCTTGAGTTTCAAGTGCTTCCCCACCCCCAGCCGCCCTTGGCCTTGCTCTGAGGACGCTCAGGGTCGCCCCGTGACCAACACCGGAGCAGAGAAGCCCTGCTCCGGGAGCCGGTGCGCAGGAAGCCCGGCCTGCCTAGGTCACCTCCCAGCAGCGCCGGCTTTCCAAGGAGGCAGAGCGTAGCCGTGGCCTCCTGAGGCCCGGTGCTCCCCCCTCCCCCGTGTAAAGTGGGGGAGGGCTGCTTCTGTTCAGTAAGATCAGAGTCAGCTGATAGCTGGTAGCCCCAGGGGCACGAACAGCTAGAGTGCTGAGAATGCATTTGAGGGTTGTTTTCCCTAACTTTTTATTGTGAAAATTTTCAAACATGCAGAGAAATGAACTGTCCAAGGCAGAACACCATCTCAGTGTCTACGATCATAGTTTTGTGCTCTCTGCCGTATTAACACGCCCGTCCGTGCTTTTTTTTTAAGCAAATAGTTTCTTGTCAAGTTAGTTTCCATAGAACACCCAGTGCTCGTCCCCACAAGTGCCCTCCTCCATGTCCATCTCCCCCTCCCCCCCACACCCATAGGTCCTCAGTTTGTTCTCAGCATTCAAGAGTCTCTCATGGTTTGCCTCCCTCCCTCTCCCCCACGATGTCCCCCTACTTCTCCCCCACGGTCCTCCGTTAAGTTCCTCCTAATCCTCCTATACGTGCAGACATACGGTATCTGTCCTTCTCTGCCTGACTTATTTCGCTCAGCATAACACCCTCAAGGTCCGTCCATGTTGCTACCCGTGGCCAGATTTCATTCTTTCTCATTGCCTTGTAGTATTCCATCGTATAGATAAACCACATCTTCTTGATCCATTCGTCCGTTGATGGACACTCAGGCTCTTTCCATGTGTTGGCTGTTGTGGAGAGTGCTGCTGTGAACATTGGGGTCCATGGGCCCCTATGCATCAGCACTCCTGGATCCCTTGGGTACATTCCTAGCAGTGCTATTGCTGGGTGATAGGGGAGTTGTATTGTTAATTTTTAGAGGAACCTCCACACTGTTTTCCAGAGGGGCCGCACCCGTTTGCATTCTCAGCAACAATGTAGGAGGGTGCCCATGTCTCCACATCCTCGCCCGCATCTAGAGTCCTCTGATTTGCTCATTTTAGCCGCTCTACCATGCCTGTCCATTCTTGAGGGTATTTGGAACCCTGCTGATGGAGAGCTAACGTTTATGGAGCGCCTGTTGTATACCAGGACCCAGGCTGAGCACTGCGTACACGCTGTGCCGTCTGCATGTCCTTTCATTCACTAACTGTTGAACACCCGGCAACTCAGCCGGATTCGTGTCCTAGATCTGGGCAGCCCCGCCCACTGCCTATACTTGGACGGCCACGACCGGGGCCATAAGCCTGTAGAGAAGGTTGCCGAGACACAGGGCCGGGGCAGGAAGTGGGGTCGAGCGGTGTGCCGCCCCAGAGCAGGACGCAGATGGCCACCCTCGGGCATCAACAGAGGCTTCCTGGAGGAGGTGACATTGAGCTAGAAAGAGGAAGAGGAGGACTGCATTGAGCCAGGACACAGCACGTGTAAAAGGGGAGGTGAGAGGTGCCTGGCAGGTATGCGGGGTGGGAGGCCATGCCAGGCCTGTGAGCGGGGACGGTTGGGCCAGGTGACGTCCAGACAGGCAGGGACCAGCCCCGGGGCACTTGCTTAGAACCTAGATTTCAGCCGGGTAGTGGGGGTGGGCTGGTGCACGAGACCAGCCCCCCGCCCCCGCCCCGCCAAGCTGTGCTGTGTCTGAGCCCCGATAGTGAAACGCTTGGCTTTCCTTCTCAGAGGAGGCAAGATTCACAGAGCAGCGGGACCAAAATCCTGCGGTTTCTTTGCGCCAAACCTTAGCATGTTCTGATTATAGTCCAGCCACGGTAATAACAGAGCACATTCCTCCGTGTGCCCGTTGAGGCGCTAATCCTGTGACAGCTGTGAGCTGGTAACGTCCCATTTTGCAGATAGGAAAACTGAGGCTCAGAGGCATGAAGCAGGTTGCACACCGCCACCCGGTGGCAGAGGCGGGGATCCCCCTCCAGAGCCCGTGCCACTCAGTGGCCACCCTGTGCGGCTCCAAAGCTGTTTGCAGCTCTGAGTAAGTGTTTTGTGAAGCGTATGAGCCATCCCCAGATGGGCGTGGCCGGCTCACCAGGCGCACGAGCAGGGCAGGGGTCTCTGCGCCATCCGGTGCCACCCGGCCAGTGCTGGGCGTTCCGCCTCGAGGTGGCTCCACGTCCCCCCCACGGATCCCGAGGGCGTTTGCTAGCCTGCCGGGGAGCTGGTCATGAAGCGGCCGCGGGCATCTGCGCATTCCGTCACCGGGACGCCGCGGGACGCTGGGTCGTAGGGGAGGGTGGGCATATGTGCCCCTCTTCTGGCTCTGCCCCTCCCCTCCCCACATCCCGTGTTGATCTGAATGGCCTGCTTGCTCAGGACACCCTCGCACGAAGTGTCAGGGCTTGCGGAGAATCAAGGCGCCTGGGCCCGGCCCTCCTTCCTCATCTGAACCGCGGAGGCCGGGCTTCCGAGGAAGCTGTCCTGGATTGGCACCTTGGAGCAGCCCCTCAAGGTCACGTGCGACCCGCCCGAGAGTGTGCGGCGTGGCAGGCGTAGCCGCGGCGCTGGGGGAAACCCACTGTGTTCCCCGAGGGTCTGCTGAGCAGAAGCACGCAGGTTGTGGATCAAAGGAACGCGGTCCCATCCTGTGCCCTCCCCCAACACCTACCTGTCCAGGTGGGAAGGACAGGGCGTCCCGTCCGCGGAAGGAAACCTGGGTCGGCAGAGCGCGTGTAGTTCTTTGTTGCCTGCGGTGTTCTTGGACTGAGGGGTGGGGGGACTGGGAGGGGGAGGCAGGCTGACGCCCCTGGACCCCGCCTCCAGCCCGCCCCTCTCACTCACCCCTTGGAGAAGAACCTCAGCAGGGCCACCGCTCCCCCACGTTCTGGCCATATTGCCTCCAGCCTTCTGCAGCCTCTCTGTGCTTCAGTGTTTTCACTTGTAAAGTGGGTTATAAAACACCACCCCCAGGGGCACCTGGGAGGCTCAGTCTGTTGAGCACCTGGCTTCAGCTCAGGTCATGATCTCCGGGTTCGAGCCCTGCTGGGGCCCTGTGCTGACAGCCCAGAGCCTGGAGCTGCTTCAGATTCTGTGTCTCCCTCTCTCTCTGACCCTCCCCTGCTCACGCTCTCTCTCTCTCTCAGAAAAAAAAAAAAACAACAAAACCAGGCCACCCCCCTCAGAGGGGCCGTGCGGATTACCCCTGTAATACGGGTAAAGCGGATTACCCCTCATTCTTGCCAAGTGTTGTTCACCTAGGTGGAGAAGGAATTTGATGTTCGAGAAAAGTCTCGGGATTTAGGGGCCAGTGAGTGGGTTTTAGCGTTTGTCTCTCTATTGTCTGTCTGACTCGTGCACATTGATTGTAGCTGATCGCGAGTCCAAACCCTTGTAAGACAGGCCGTCGCCACCCCTTTGACCCGCAGTGGAAGGGGCAGCTTACGTTATTTCAACAGAATGGAGGACTCCCCGGGAAAAGCAAAGGCATCTGGAAGGCTCTGCCTGCCCCTACCCTCCCCAGCCCATTATAGACTCACATCTCTGTCTAGACTTCTTTGAGGCCTTCCTGTACGCAACTCAGCACCTCTAAATTTTGAGGTATGTAAAATACTCCACACCCACAGGGGTGCCTGGGAGCTGATCACCCCCACGCGATGCCCACCCGTAGGTCACCTGCTCCCTCCCTGGTACCTACTGTGAGCCAGGCAACGGACGAAAGGCTCAGCAGATGCTACCACACCGGGGCCTCCCTACTACCCACTTCCAGCCATGTAAGCAGATGGTCCTGGAGGACCACAGTGAAACCGTGGGGACGAAGGCGAATTGAAAGTCGTAACGCGTTGTGTGAATGAATGTCTCGTCAGCCAGAGACGGAATGGAAGGGGTTGTCCGTGCCACCCTCCATCGACAGTGAGTAATAACAAGGACGACTTGTTTCGTGCGCACACTACAGCTCTGGGAGGGCCCACTGTTGTCCCTATTGTATGGGTGGGGACCCAGAGGCCCAGAGAGGCGAGAGCGGTGGGGACGGTGTGGTTTGGGCAAGGATGAGCCAAGCGCATTCCCATGAGAGCTACCATCCAGACATTTTTAGGGGACTCTTTAAATTTCAACCCATTGTGTTTAGAGAATATTCTTTGTACGACTACCAGCCTTTTAAATGAGTTGAGACTCATTTTAAGGGCTAAGAGAGGACCTGCCCTGGAGACTGTCCCGAGTACAGGAGGGAAACCCGCACCTGCCGTTGGGGTGCTCCGTGTCTGTGTGCTGGGGCTCGCTCGTCTCCAGCGTCCCAGTCCGCTGCTCCTGGTTGACCTTCTGTTGTTTGTTCCGTCCATTGTTGAGAGCAGGACACCGATGTCTCCAACATGTGCAGCTGTCTGTTTCTCCCTTTATTTGTGTCAGCTTTTGTTTCGTATGCTTTGGGCTCTGTTGCTTGGTGCATGTATGTTTATAAGTATTGTATCTTCCTGATGGATTGATCCTTTGCTCCTCCTTTGTAGTAACAGATTTTGTTTTAAAGTCTGTGTTGGATATCCATGCACCCATTCCTGCTCTGCTCAGCTTCCTATTTGTATGATATCCGTTTTCCCATCTTTTAAAAAAATATTTTTTTTTTGAGGGAGAGAGAGCAAGCCAGGGAGGGGCAGAGATAGAGGGAGAGAGAAATCTCAAGCAGGCTCCATGCTGTCCGTGAAGGGAGCCCGATGCCGGGCTCAAACCCACGAGCCGAGAGATCATGACGTGAGCCGAAACCAAGAGTCAGATGCTTCTCCCACTTAGCCCCCCGCTCCCCCTTCCATCTTTTATATTCCACCTATTTGTGGGTTTTGTAATCTAAAGTGACTCTCTTCACACATAGTTGGATTATGTGTTTTTTAATTCAGTCTGCCAGCCTCTCCCTTTTGATCGGAGTGTTTAATGTATTTCAGGTAATCCTTAATAACTTCGGATTTATGTCACAACTTTGTTGTTTATTTGCAGTATGTCTGATCTTTTTTTCCTCCTCTCTCCCTCTACCTTCTTTCGTGGTAAGTAGGTATTTTCTAGCGCGACATTCAAATGGCTTTGTTGCTTTAGCGTGCAGGTGGCTTTTCTGAGCATACTAAAACCTTTTGAGAGGCAGAAAGTCTCGCCCAGAGAGAATGAAGGCGGGGCAGGAGCTGGACAAGCTGGTCATGAAGGCCAGACGTGACAGGCCTGCTCCCCGTCGCCGAAAGCTCTGGTCATCCGTGGCTGTGTAACAGAGCACGCTCCCGAGGTTCTGTGGGTCGGGGTGGGCCAGGCGTCATCAGCTGCTTCTTTGTTCTTTGACAATGGAAGTTACACGGTGGAATCCATGTAGCGGGTGAGCTGGTCTGGAGGGTCCAGCACGACCTCACATTCATATCTGGGAACCTGTGGACGCGTCTGGAAGGCCGGGCTCAGCCGGAACTGCCGACCGGAGGGCCTGCGTGTGGCTTCTCCAGCACGGCCTCGGGGAGTCAGGCTTCCAACGTGGGAGCCCCAGGGCCCCAAAAAGTCCGGTGGGAGCTGCGTGGCTTAGTTAACTCGCCCTTGGGAGCCCTGGGAGGTCACGTCTGCCCCCCCTGCTGGTCCCAGTGGGCGGAGGAGCGGGGCCTGGCCTTACTACTCTGCGCATCAGGCTGGCCCGGGCCGTGTTGCCGCCTCCGCGGCCGAAGGCTGGCAGAGCCTTCCCTGGTAGCTTGGCTGCAGGTGGGGCCCCCTCGTGCGCCGCGTCTATGGGGAATGCGCCGTCCACCCTGTGGGCCCCCCTTGCGCCCCGCGTCTGTGGGGAATGCGCTGTCCGCCCCGTCCCTCATGCTGACCCATCCGCGTCGGGGAACTGTTACTGGTGGCCGTCGTCCAGGGGGCTTCTCCACAGCACATTTGGAGACGGGCTCCGAGCCGCCTAGAGCGTCCCGGGTCCTGCTGCCTGGCCAGGCCACCGCCCCCACCCAGGAACTTGGGGAACGCTTGCCCACTCTCGCCAGCACCCCCTCCCTCTGAGCTGTATTTTTAACTCCCGCCATATGGCAGAGCCGCCAAAACATCCAGGGAGGAGAGGGGGGTCTGGAGGAAATCGTTGTCGCTAATGCGTTTTGGAAACTGCAGTGATTAAGATCACGGCGTTCCCCCCCCACCCCGACGTCTCCCCCCCGGCGTCTTGGGGGGCTTGTGTGCGCCCCTCTCCTGCCTGGGGAGGCCGTCGTCCCGGGGGGGCAGCTGGGGCCTCCCACAGACTCGCTCCCGTCCCGCCGGGGACCTCAGGGAGCTCGCCAGGCAGGGCAGCCGCACGTGGTTCTGGACTAGCTCCCGGGAGAGGGTGCCGCAGGGCGCACGGAGCCCTGCCTCCCTGGCCGCCGACGCAGGGGTGTCTCTTGCTCGGATCCTGCCCCGGTGGGGTGGCCGGGTGGCTGTGTGTGCCCCGCACTGCCACCCACTGTGCACGTGTGCCGCCATCACACCTCGGTGCCGTGGCCCCCGCTGTTCCCTCTGCCCGGGATGCCCTTCCCACCCCTCCGTGCCTGCCTCCAGAAACCCCACATGTCCTTCAAGGATGGGCTCCCGTCTCAGAACTTTTCATGACTTTATACACGTTGGAATCAGTGTAAAAAATTTTTTTAAACATCTATTCATTTTTTGAGAGACACAGAGAGACAGTGTGAGCAGGGGAGGGTCAGAGAGAGAGGGAGACACAGAATCTGAAGCAGCTCCAGGCTCCGAGCCGTCAGCACAGAGCCCGACGCGGGGCTCGAACCCACAAACCGGGAGATCATGACCTGAGCCGAAGTCGGACGCGTAACCGACTGAGCCACCCAGGCGCCCCTAAAATCGGATATTTTAGATAAATCTTCGATCGTTATATGGTCATGTCCAGGGTCTCCAAAATGGAGGGTGCACACCACCGGGGACACAGAACACCGTGCCCTCTGCGGTGTAGGAAAAACCTTGGAACTTCTGTTTCCCTGGATTGTTTACTTTCATCCTTCAGTCTCATTCTGGTGGACTCTGGCGATACGGGTGTCAGCAGTGTAGGCACGCCTACGTTTGCTGTGCGGACCTGTGGTCAAACTCTCGTTGAAAAGTCTAGCGGCCGACTCTGCTGCTGCTTTCCTCGAGGCAGCTACTTTCCTCCACCATGAGACTGGTTGAAATAAGCCTTTATTGAGCACCTGCTGTGTGCTGGCAGGCCCCCCTTTACAGATAAGGAACTGAGGCTCAGAGACATGGAGCGTCTTGCTTGTGGTTGCACAGCCAGCAAGCGGCAGGCTCAACACGAACCACGACTCCCAGCCCAGGGCTCTTTTCCCTTCTGCTCTGTGTGTGGCGGCCCTGAGGCCCCCACCAGCCAAGCGCTCGGGCTCTGCCTGTGGTGGGGCAAGGGCAGTGTCGGGAGCAGGCCGCCTCTGTGGTTCCGGGGCCCCCGGGGAGGGGGTGCTCCTGCCAGCCGGGCCTGGATGCAGCATGTCGTGTTTTCCTCGCAGGTGCGGCTCCGCAGCCTGGTCTGTTTCATCTGCCCCAAGCCTGAAAGCTGCAGCCCAGGAGGAGAGGACGGGGCCCAGCGGGAACGTCTGGCGGGCACGGCCCTCTTGTTTGAGAAACACGCAGACTCTGGTCCCGGGGACCACAGGCGGCATGGGGGTGCGATGGGGGGATGGTGTGGGGGGGGGGCCAGAGAGATGGCAGTGGTGGCTTTTATGTCGTTGAATCAGCCGCTCTTCTCTGCAAGGACTGTCTTCACCGTACAGAGTAGCGTCTTCAATCTCGGTACTGAACTGGAACCTGAGGTCCAGGCCAGCAAGTGCGTGGGGAGCCTTGCCTGTGCGGACGTGTGCCGGCGGGGGGCAGGTCTGGGGGCACAGGGGGCGGCCTCTGCCCTGTGCAGGCGGCTGGGAGGGGGCCGTGCTGGGCTGGGGAGGTGAGGGAGGCCGCTCGGAGGGACAGGGGCTCCGGAGAGTCTCAGTCCCCCTTCCGCACGGCCCTTCAGGGACTCCTCGTCCCGGGGGGGGGGGGGGGGCTCAAGGTGACAGTATCGGCTGAAGCGCACGATTTTACTCCACGAATGGTTCTCCTTTGCTTTCATTTGCCTGAAACAGACCCCTTCCTCCCCACGTGTGAGCTGGCGGGCGGCCTGTGCTCCTGGCTGAATGGAAGAGTCCTCCACAGGGGGCTGCGCCTCTGGGGCCTGTGGGCCGGTCCCTCCCCGGCCGGGCTGCAGGCTGTGCGAGACTCACGCTGGGTCCTCGGGTATTTTCCACGGTGGAGGCGCCGTCTCGGGCAGTGGCCTACGTGTGGTCTCGGGCGCACGGGGAGGTCGAGGGCCATGGGGTTGGGATGCAGCGCGGTCACTGCGCATGTCCCGTTTGCCACGTGCGGTTTGGTGAATGAAAATTGCGACGTGGTGCGCGCAAGTCTGGTTTTGGAGATGGGCTCTGTCCTGAACAGCGGGGCGAGTTTCCTCATCTGGAAAGGAGGCCACNCGACGTGGTGCGCGCAAGCCTGGGTTTGGAGACGGGCTCTGTCCCGAAGAGCTGGGCGAGTTTCCTCATCTGGAAAGGGGGCCACCGATAGGGACCGGGGCTGCCCCCGTGGCACAGAGCCAGGGGTTCCAGCAGGGCTGGAGCGGTCCACAGCCACTGCCGCCTGGGAACCTGGGGGAGGAACGGTATAAGGGGCCTTAGAGGCGAGAAGAAGGTGAGGATGGGGTGTCTGAGCCGCACAGCTGCCCCCAGTATCTGCTTTCCCTCTCGTTCTTTACCGTCGAAACTTCTGTTGTGCGTGTGTAGTCGTTTTGCTTTTTAACGTGGCCACGAGGCCGATCAGAATCCAGACTGCATTTCTGAGCCTCCCTGGTACTTACAGTTGGCCAGGGGACACTGTTCTGGCCAAAAAGAGGGAAGCGTGAAGTGTGGTGTCTTTAAAAGGAAGGAGTGGGTCTTTTGCTCCTTCCTCCTTCCTGTTGGCTGAAATGAGAATGTGATGGCTGGTGCTTAGGCAGCCGTTCTGGATCGTGAGGGCAAGGGCCCCACCACAGGGATGCAGTGAGCCGAGGGAGCCCGAGCCCCTGGTCACCAGGGGGACCCGCGGGGCACAGCCTGGCCTGCCTGCCTGAGGCTCTCACGTGAGAGGATAGAACCATGTGTGTCGGCCCATGTTAGTCCGTTGGGTTTTGGCCTCTCTACGTCAATCCTTCCCGTGAGGATGGTTTTACAGCTGTGATCTGAAGATGTTTGACCACATCTGTGGGAGCCCGAAGCTTCAGAGTCTGAGTCATGGGGAATGGAGGTGGGTCCCCCGGGGACCCTAGTGTTCGGGTAGTTGCTAAATTTAATCTTATTCAGGGGATGAAGACCGTTACTTCATACAGTATGAGTCACTGAGGCAGAGGATGGGCTGATGCCTGCGCCCCCGACGCTCGTGGGTGGTGGCACCCAGTGGGAAGTGATGGGGGCCGGCGGGGTTCTCTCAGGGGGTTAGCCAGGTGGCTGCTGCCCAGGCCAAGGGGGGCAAGAAGACAGGCGTTCCGGAAAGGGGGAAGGTGGGCAGACGGACAGGCCTTCTGGGAGGAGGAGGGGCCGCACCGCTGCCTGCTGGGAGAGAAGCAGAGGGACTGACAGATCTTGGTGGGTGTGGGGTTTAGAAACACAGACAGAGGGACAGAGGGAGACCCAGGGAGAGGCGGCGACTGAGCGATGTGTCGGCATCCACAGGTCTGGGACCGTCCTCGCGCCGCCTTCCTTTCTTCCCACGTGTGTTGAATTAGTCACTGATTCGTTCATTCATTCCTTCACTTCGCCAGCACTTGCCTGGCCTCCTAAGTGCCAGCGCCCAGGGGGATGCCCGCTGGTGTGAGGGGGGGGGGAGGGGGCAGTGCAGCCACCAGAACATGCCTCTGCCGCTCGTCCTGGAGGTGCCGTTTGTGCCAGAAGATTCTGAGACTAATTAGAACCCTTGTAAGAGTTGGGGTAAAAGTGGGACTGAGTCACAGGTGCAGGAGTGTGGACAGGGGGGCAGGGGGTGCATTTGCCCTGTCAGCTCCCAGCCGCACCCCTTCCCTGTGCCCCGGGTCTGCCCCACCACCTCCGCCTCTCCCCCCATCCTCACACAGCAAGCCAGAGGCTGTCCAGGGGCAGGGAGGAGACTTCCTGGATTTAAACCCAATTTCAGTTTTAGAAGAGGAGTTGGGACAGGCCGTCGGGAGGCGTGTTGGGGCACAAAGCCTGACCCCTGAGAGCAGAGGAGGGTGCGGCCTCAGCTGCCGGCGTCGGGGAAGACGAGTTAGCAGCCTGGCTTCCTGGGGTCCCCCTGGTGTGCCCGACCGGCGCCTGGTTTAGCAGCAAAGCCGGGGCTTTGGGGCTATTTTCATCCACTCCAGCAAACCTTTTGATCTGGGTGATGCTGCGCGAAGCCGGGTTGCGCTGGCTCCTGCACGCCGGCCTCCTGGGTCGACCGATGGGGACAAGGACTGAATTCAGGGGAGGGCTCGAAGGACCTCCCCGTCCACACCCGAACTCAGGCAGGCGGAGAACTCGGCCAGAGTCGCCAGCTTGTGTGTGCCAGGCCGGGGGCTCTTGTCTCTCTGTCCTCAGTGGGAAGGTGGATGCAGGGTGCTGGTGGGAAACAAGCATTAGTTGTGCAATTACTATGTACCAGATACTTTTCTTGTCCAGAGGAGTGTTTGTTTTAAATATTTTATTAAGTTTTTAAATGTTTACTAATTTCTTTTGGGAGAGCGAGAATGAGCTGGGGAGGGGAAGGAGGAGACGGAGAGAGGAAGGGAGGGAGGGAGGGAGGAGAGAGAGAGAGAGAGAGAGAGAGAGAGAGAGAGAGAGAGAATCGCAAGCAGGCTCCATACGGTCAGTGCAGAGACTCAAGTGGGGCTCAGTCTTGCAAACGGTGAGATCATGACCCGAGCCATAGTCAAGGGCGGGCTGCTTAACCTACTGAGCCACCCAGGCGCCCCTATTTTTAAAAGCTATGGTCAACACAGATTACATACGACTTCTCTTTTGTAACCATTTCTCGGTGTCCCGTTCAGTGGCGTGAAGGACGCACACAGCGCTGACGGCCGTCCTCACCGCTGTCTCCAGAACTCCTTCCGTCTTGCAGAACCGAAACTCTACGCCCATTAATCACGAGCTCCCCACTCCTCCTTCCCTGGCGCCCTCCCCCAGCCTACTTTTCTGTCTCTAGGGATCTGACCGCTCCAGGGCCCTCGTATCAGTGGGTTCGTACGGTAGTTATCTTTCTGTGACTGGCTTATTTCACCGAACATCAGGTCCTCAGGCTCATCCGTGCTGCGGCCGATGCGAGAACTTCCTTCCTCCTTACGGCCGAGGCATATGCCACTGCTCCGGGAGGCCACACTCGGTCCACGCATTCGCGATGGACGCTTCCGCCTTTTGTTTGTTGAATAACCCTGCTGTGGACGTTGATGCCGTACGTGCACCTGCTTTGGGTGTTTGCCCATGAGTGGAATTCCTGGGTTGTGTGGGGATGTGCCCGAGACTTTTAGGTACAGGGACGCAGCTCTCGCATAACCGCCGGGGTGAGTGTTGTCTGTGTTTTACAGATGGGGAAACTGAGGCCGGGGAGTGGTTAGGAGGCGGGTGGAGACTGGAATGGTTGACGGCAGCCACACGACCCCTCTGTGTCCTGGCTCTTCCCCAGGGAGGGGTGTGGCTGCCCCCGGGGTCTGCCTTCCCTGCGCCCTGAGACCCTGGCTCTCCCACAGCCCCTCCCCCTTCCCTCTTTCCCTCTCGGGCACAGATCTCTGCACCCTGTGTCCTGGGGGTATTTGCTTGTTACCCCGAAGGACGCCGGTTACACAGAGGCAGGATTTTGTCTGTTTGCTCATTCTTTTATTTTTTTTTAATTTTTCATGTTTATTTATTTTCGACAGAGAGAGAGACAGAGTGAGAGCAGGGGAGGGTGAGAGAGAGATGGAGGCACAGAACCGGAAGCAGCTCCAGGCTCCGAGCTGTCAGCACAGAGCCCGACGCGGGGCCCGAACCCACGGACCGCGAGATCACACCCAGGCTTCCCAGTTTGCTCATTCTCGAAGCCCCGGCAGCACAGAGCAGGGCCTCAGGAAATACTCCCGGGTGACGGATCGCACGCAGCGGCCAGTCTCCCTCTCCTGGGGCTTCTGCCTCGGCCCAGCTGGGGGCCGGGGGGCCCAGCGGGTGGGGGGGGGGGCCGCCCCAGGCCTGGCCTTGTGACCTCACTCACGGAGCTCCTTTCTCTGCACCTGGACAGCTGCCAGGGTGGCCCAGGCCTGGGGGCCTCTGGCGGGTCCCCGGCTGGCCCTGCGCTCCGGGCTGACCGTGACGGGCGCCCCTGTGCCGCCCTGGTTATTAGCTCGGCTTCCGACGGCTCCCGCTGCTCCAGACTCAGGGTGCTCTTTGGTGGCCGGGAGCATCTCGGACGCGGTGGCCCCGTCTGCAGCGTGCAGCCCCCCCGCTGTGCGGCCCCCCTCCCGCGAGGACGGGGGTCCTCACACTCGGCCAGCGCGGTGCAGCCATCGTCAACGACAGCCAAGGCCTCTCTCTGGCTTCGTCCATTCATTCTCCCCCGCCCTGCCCCCACTCCGCGTCCGATCGCACCCATGGCGATTTCCGCACGTGGTCCCGGCGTGGTGGGGACAGACCCCCGTGACCACCCTCCCTCCCAGGGGCTGCAGCTGGGCTGGGTCTTCTCGGAGGAATTGGTGAGGGGCCTCCCCCAGCCAGGCTCGCCCCACCTGCCTCCCCTCGCGGTGTGATGTGTCTGGGGAGTTTACTGTCCGGCCCCCGTGGGTCAGGCGGAGCCCCCGCCCGGCGTCCCCCGGAGCCCCCCTCGTTGACAGGACCCCCGCTGCTGGACAGGCGCCCTGGGCATCTCACCTTCCCCGTGTCCCCTCTGCTGTGTGTTTTCAAGGTTCGTGGTGAGGCCGACGTGCACCCAGCTCCTTGCTTCTCCCTGGGCCGAGTCCTCCGGGGTGCAGGGTGATTGTCCGCCGTGATCCAGAACCTGAGTGTCAGGAAGGCCCAGGGTCCTTAGCTGCTCAGGGAGGCCTGCTTCTACCTGCTCACATGAGGACCCCCGGGCGGGTCCCCGAGGTGGGCATGCTGGCGTTTGCCTCCGGGACGGTGACTTAGCGGTTTTCCAGGACAGCCCGAAGCCCAAGGCCAGCTGTGCGACCCTGGCACCCTTACCTCCTCTGTGCCTCAGTTTCCTCATCTGTAAAATGGGGGCAGTGGGTGTGCTTCTGAAGATTGTTGAGGGTGAAGGCATGTGTGAGCACAGAGTCTGGCGTAGAGGATGGGGTCGTCGTTATTGTTGCTACTACTGTCACTGCCTCCTGCGACCCCAGGTGCCCGAGAGCATGGGGTTCAGGTGTGGGTGCCCATTGCCCTTGACATGCACGCACCAAGCGGCTGCCCATTCCGGACCTGGGTTCACAGCCATGCGTGTCACCTGCGTTCACAGCAGCGCGTGAAACCGCGGCTTCCGGCGCTCACAGGAGCTGCTCATGCGCCCGGGTATAAAATGCACGGATTTCCTAGCCTAAGAAACAACGGGGCAGATATTTGTACATCCATGAGGCCCCCAGCAGCGTCCTTCATACGCCAGCTCCTGGCTGACCTGCCCGCAAGGATCGGGGTCCCCCCCAGAGGCTTGGAGCATGGGCGCCATAAATCACAAGGGAGACAGGGCTGCCGGCCACGAATTCACTCGGCTGTTGCCCTGGGGAGGTTCACCCCCACCCCTCGGGATAAGGCTTTGGCCCTGTGAGCTCTTGTGGGGCCCCACGTCCCTGGCCTCTGTCCCGTGCCCCGGCTCTGCCCCAGGAGCCCAGGGGACAGAAGGCTGGTCACGTGGTGCCCCGTGTGGGGTTTACGGAGGGCAGGGAGGGCCGGTGCGATGTTGGGCCACGACACAGTCCCAACACAGGGCTTCCTCAGCCAGTGCCAGTGGCAGCTCCGGCGCCGGGAGGGCCCTGCAGAGACGTCTCCGCGTGAGGCAAGGAGACGGGCCCTGGTCCCTCTGCGTGGACCAGACACTGGATGTGGTTGCCCCGGGGAAGGGAGTCCTAACCTTGGCCGAAAGCGGCTTCCAGAAGGGACTCAGGTGAGAGGTCCCAGCCAGGTGCCCCCCACCCCCCACTCCCACCAGGATAGGCTGCGAGCCCTCGGCCACGGCGGGACCCTGGCGGCCCCCACAGCGTCCACTGTACCCGGGCAGGCTGGTATTTCCATGTGCCAAGCGGGGGACATCCCTTCTGCTCTGAAAACCTCTCCTGTGTTCTGTTCTTCCGAGCTGGCAAACCCGGCCCCTCGGACTTCGCCCAGATGACAGAGCTGTATTTTTAAGACCTGAATTCGTTGCCAACGTTTACAGATCAGGAGATCTCACGGGAAACCTGAGATTTCCAGCTTCTCGAACACCGAGCACCGAGCACTGCCCCCTCCCCTGCAGGGGCGGAGCTCTGGCCCTAGGGTGGTGGGCGCCATGCCTGTGGGAGGGGCCGGCAAGGCCACCTGCTTCCCTCAGGTCCCCTGGGGGCTTTGTGGTTATGCCCTGGCTGGCTGCAGGTGGATTTTCCGCTCTTCATTCCTCACTGCGCACGCAGCCCGTGTTTGGGGAGGGGGGCGGTCCGGCTGGGTGCCAGGCTCTACCCTGTTGCCTGGGTCGCCCCTGTCCTGGGGAACTTACGTTCTCGTGGGGGGACAGGCAGCAGAGAGACAGGCAGGTCAGGGTGGATTGGGCCGTCCAGCAGAGGGGCGCCAGACAGAAAAGTTAAGCAGGGCAAGGAGGTGGAGAGTGGAGGGGTGTGGTCTCAGGCCACCTGGTTGGGGAGGGCCTCTGGTGGGTGACCTTGAGCAGAGGGCAACAGAAGTGAGGGGCAGTGGGCGTGGGGGTCTCAGGGTGCCCTGCTGCTCTGGCAGCTGCCCCTGGGGACCAGGGTCTGCCGCGGTGCAGGCTCTTTGCACCCACCAGGTGGCTTTCCTGCTGCCATGTGCTGGCTCAGTGCAGACTTCACCTCCCCTCAGCCTTGACCTGCCTCCTCCAGGAAGCCTCCCCATTAGGCCTCGGACGCAGAGTCACCTGGCAAGATGATGGTCTGTTTCTGTGCCCGTGTCACACACCTGGAGGACCTTGGGGTCAGGGTCAAGGTCAGAGTTGGCCTCTGGGCCGTCTTGGTCTCTAAGCCTGGCACAGACGAGGGACCCGAGCTGGACATCAGGAGGGAGGCGGCTGAGGGTCAGGCGGGCGAAGTTAGACGCAGTCGCCCCAGAGGGACACTGGTTCTCCGTCTGCTTGGGACACCAGGACTGGAGCAATCTTTAGGATCCTGAGCTTTTGGCCCCCTTTGCCAGATGTGCCTACTTTGAATGTTTATGTTATTTTTGAGAGAGAGAGAGAGAGCAGGGGAGGGGCAGAAGGAGAGAGAATCCCAGGCAGGCTCTGCACTGTCAGCGCGGAGCCCGACACGGGGCCCGAACTCACAAACCGTGAGATCGTGGCCTGAGCCGAAATCAGGAGTCCGACGCGTAACCGACTGCGCCACCCAGGCGCCCCCGGATGTGCCTGTTTTGACCAACACTGGTCACTCAGGGACGCATCAGAAAGTCTTGACCCCGACTGGGGATAAATCAGTGAGCGTGTCGTGGGGACAGAGCCCACGGGTGATGGATGGCAAGTGTTACCTGTATTGATCGGGTTTCCGCGTCACCAAACAGGTGCCCTTCCTCTGGCTTCCTGCAGAATGTCAGCGGGGGATGTAGGCAGCTCGTACCTTTCTGGTTGGCTTCCAAGCAGCAGACAATGTCAGGCCAGAGAACGTGGTTAAGTAGCATCACACAAACGAAGGCTCCTGGGTGCAGGGCTGTGTCTGTCTTCTCCTCTGCCCTCTCCCTCCCTCCCCCTCCCCTTTCCTCCTCACCCCCTTCCTGAGCCCCAGCACCTGGTTTTGCCGCTGGCAGGGGGTAACTTTCTAGAATGCCATGCGTTCCTTGCTGAAGTCTCCGTGCCAGCACGACTGTTCTAATTAGTCATATTTTGAAAGCAGATCTGCTTAATTGCAAGGAGTACTAAATATTGGTGTATAAATACAGTCATTAATAACTATATTCAGAAACGTCTCCCGCTGGGCGCCACGGCAGCTGAGCCCATTGACCGTCTCTTGGGTGGCCTCGGCTGGACGCTGGTGTCTGCGGCCCCGCTGTCAGTAATGCGAGGATGGCGGCAGGTGGCGGTGAGCCGGGGAGACTTCCCACAGGAGGGGAGAGCAGAGGTGGGGCGGGTGGGCCCTGGCCTGGAAGAGACGGTTCCTAAGAGGTGGCTCCTGAATGACCGCGGACCTGGCTACTGGGTCTTCTGCGATCATCAAGTTAACAGTAAGCACTTGGTACACACTTGTGGCTGACACAGGCCTCCAGCCCCGGGGGCACCCGCGAGACGCTCTGACTTCCCGTTGACAGAATGCGGAAGACAACATCTACCCAGCGCACCGCAGGGCTCTCTATTCCGTGGTGTAGTCAGCTGCATTTATTGTGCACCCACAGTGTGCCGGGGCCTAGTCTAGTGGAAGACGCCACGTGCGGGTGCCTGCGTGCTGGAGGGTGGTGGGGTGAACGGGCGAGGGAGCGGGGGCCTGGGCACTTGGGGGTTTGCCCTGGTTGCTGTGGACCAAGTCCAAGGTGTCATTTTAGAGAACCTCCTTGGCCGTAGCGGGAAGCTGACCACAGGGTCACAAGACCAGGGCTGTAGCAGTGACCGAGGAGAGCGATGACGGGGCTTGGGCTCGGGAGGTGTGTGTGTGGGGGGGGGTTGGTCAGGATCCCGGATTTGGGGTGTTGTGGGGCAATGCCCACAAGCCTCACAGATGGGCCGGGAGGTGATGCTTGGAATCACGGAAGGCCCCCTCGGTTTCTGGCTCCAGGAGCTGAGTGGGGGGTTGGCGCCACGCTGTGCGCGGGCACGGTGGGGGGAGGGGGCAGGGCAATTCCAGAGAGTACCCTTTGTCCGTGATCTTCTCTGGGTTCTAGGTTTTTTTAAGGGCTTTACTTTTGGGGACGTTTTGGGTTTTCTGGGACACGGAGCAATCCCTACAGGGTGTCGCTAGGAGCTGCCCCTCCAGTCTCCCCCGTCCGTGACCCCTCGCAGTCGCATGGCGGGCGTTACAGGCGATGAGCCTGCGCTGTGGCCTCATCAGTCACTGAAGTCCATGGACGGCTTGGGTGTTCACTCTTACGTCCTGCGTTCTGTGGGGTTGGGCGTGTGTAAGGACACGGATCCACCGTCACGGTGTCACACGGAGTGTTTTCACTGCCCTGAACGCCCCCCGTGCCCCCCAGTCTGTCCCTGCCTCCCCGTGACCCCTGGAAGCCACCGTCTTCCTGCCTTTCCCGGAGTCTCCTACAGTTGGGCTCCTTGGCACGTGGCCTTTCACACAGGCTTCTTCCCTCGTGGTACGTATGTGAAGCCCCCCCCCCCCCCCCCCCCCCCCCCCCCCCCCCCCCACGGCTTGGTTCCTTGCTTCCTCTTAGCGCTGAGTCCGTTCCCTTGTCTGGATGGAGCACAGTGTGTGTCTCCGTCCCCACTGAAGGACATCTCCCAGCTTCCAGGCTTTGGCAACAACGAATAAAACTGCTATAAACGTGCTGGGCAGGTGTTTGTTGGGATGTAAGGTCTCAGCTCCTTTGCGTAAATACCGAGGAGCCCGATTACTGGATCCTGTGGTAAGAATAATTTCAGTTTTGCAAGAAACTGCCGAGCTCTCTTTCAAAGTGGCCGTGCCAGTCTGTGCTCCGGGGTTTCTGACCCCTTTAAGGGGCTGCACTTGTTCTGAGAAGTTCACAGACCCCGGTACATTTCCCTCCCCAAGCCCCCTTCCGTCTCCCCGGCCTTCTCCGACCACGTGGGGGGCTCGGAGACCAGGACACGAGGGTCTCAAGCAGGCGCCGACCGGGAACAGGTGCCGGGTCTCTGGATTCTCCTGGGTCCCACTGGGCTGGGAGCAGGACGTTTGCAGGGAAACTCAGCGGGCGCTGGCCTGTGTTGCGTCTTGCAGGGTTCAGGTGCTCGCTCTAGGGGCTCCGTGGGGGGCCGGGACCCAGCACGGGAGGCTGCAGTGTGGGCGGGCCATTAGTGAGCTCTGAGAAACGGGTGGCCTTGCCGGAGGGTAGTGTCTGTCTGTCTGTCTTACACACTCGGGGGTGAAGCTCCTCACGGAGCTTACACGTGGATATCATGATACGAGACCACAGCCCTGGGGACGCTGGCCCCGAGTCCCTGCCACGGCCCGTGGGGGGAGCAAATCAGGCATGAGCACATTGTAGAGCTTTTTCAGTCACAGTGAAGAGCCCTTTTTTTCTTTCTTTCTTTTTTGATGTTTACTTATTCTTTTTTTTTAATATTTTTATTTATTTCTAGGAGAGAGGGAGAGAGAGAGAGACAGCGTGAGCAGGGGAGGGTCAGAGAGAGAGGGAGTCACAGACTGAAACAGGCTCCAGGCTCTGAGCTGGCAGTCAGCACAGAGCCGGACGTGGGGCTCGAACCCACGAACCACGAGATCATGACCTAAGCGAAAGTCGGACACTTAACCGACTAAGCCACCCAGGCGCCCCAATCACCTGAAGATGATGTTTATTTATTCTTGAGAGAGAGAGACAGCGTGAGCAGGGGAGGGTCAGAGAGAGAGGGAGACGGAGAATCTGAGGCAGCTCCAGGCTCAAGCTGTCAGAGCCCGACGCGGGGCTCGAACTCACAGACCGTGAGATCATGACCTGAGCCGAGGTCAGACGCTTAACCGACTGAGCCCCCAGGCGCCCCAGGAAGAGCCCTTTCCTTACGTTTGGCTCCTCGAGCCCCGCGGCCCTTTGTGTGGACTCTCCCCTGTGTTGGTTGGAGGTTTTGGCCTTGAGGCAGCCACAGACTGAGACGGTGAGATGGTGAGCCGGCGCTGGGGCACTCAAATTCAGGCTCACATTCTTCCTTTCAAATACTGGCACCGGCCTCCGGCCGGGGCGCCCCCAGCCCTGTCCACAGCTACACCCCGTGTCCCCGGATGGGCAGAGACAGGCCTCCGTCGCACACAGCAGACCGTCCCGGGGACCTAGGCTGTGGCACTGACGCAGTGTCCTCTCCCTCCCTCGGGCCAGACACCTCTGCCTCCCTCCCTCCCACCCGCCTGCTGTCGGGGAAACCCCGCTGGGTTGGAAAGCAAACTGGTTTTTATGTCTTTGCCAAAAAACTAGTCCTTAATAAAAATGAATGCAGCTCCGAGAGCTGCCTGAAGTCAAGGTTCAGAATGGCCCTTCTAGATGTTTCTGAGAGCATGCCTGCTGTCCAGGACAGTCCAGTGTGGGGGTGGATGGGGTACGGCCGGGTGTGGGGGTGGATGGGGTACGGCCGGGTGTGGGGGTAGAGGGGGTCATAGAGGGTTCCAGGGGCGGGTGTGGGGGTGGATGGGGTCCGGAAGGTTCCAGGGGCGGGTGTGGGGGTGGATGGGGTACGGTTGGGTGTGGGCATGGATGGGGTCACGGAGGGTTCGAGGGGGCCTCTGCTGCCCCGCAGGTGAAGCCTCCACCTGGCCTGATGGGAAGAGCCCCCCTGCGAGGTGTGTCAGGACCCTGTGCGCTGCTCACACCCTCCAGCCTGTCCATCTTCCCAGCCTCCTGCCCCCGTCTCTGCAGTGATGTCTCGCCGACACCTTTACTCGGGGATGGGGGCAGCCTCTGCTCAGCACCACTCGGGTGCGGCGGAGGCAGGGGCCGTGAGGGGGGAGGCAGGCAGCCGGGCAGGGGTCCACAGCACCCCAGGGTGCTGCGGGGTGTCCCCATCCACTCGTCCCTCCCTGCTCGGCCACAGCACCTCTGGCCGTGGAGCTGGGGGTGTGTGCTTGCCGAGCGACAGATGCGCCGAGGCTGTCGTGCTCTCTAACGTGCAGCAGCCCATAGGGCACCTGTGCGCCCCCGGCACGCGGCCATCCACCCAGAACGTGAGGCTACTGATACTTCGGAAACGGAGTCCCTGAAGAGTATCAGTTCGTTTATCGCCCCGTGTGCTCTTACGTTCTGCGATTTAGAAATCAACGGCTGACTGTTCCTCACCTAGTATTTTGGTGGATGGAAATTTTATGAAAATGGAGGTGAATCGAGTTCTCTCCGTGGCAGCATTGAAATACACGTGTAACAAGGTGTCACTGAGGCGCAGGCCCACGGCGCCCCCCGCAGTGTGGCTGCACCAGCTAGCTGCCACCAGCCAAGCTCACTTACTTAGATGTGCGGCTCAGGCCGTTCAGGAGCGAGGTGATCACTCGCGGGCAGGCGTCGGCTGCCCCGGTGGGCGCCAGGCCCTTTCTCTGGGCAGCTTTACACTCTCTGTGGAGTCTGACGTTCTGGGTTCAAATCCTGGTTCTGCTACTTACAGTGTTCGCTTCTGTGCCCTTTGGCAAGTTCCTGAGAGATCTCCACAGAGAGATCTCTGTGGCTCGGTGTCCACGTCTTTAAAATGGGGGATAATCATGGTACCTGCCCCATAAGGGCTTAAATGAATTAATCTGCAAGGCACTTGCAGTAGCATCTGGCCTATAGTGAGCCCTGGGGTTCCTGTTTGCTGCTGTTGTTTTACTTAGTAAGCTTTGAGCTCCCGGAGGTCAGAAATCCCTGTTTGGGACTTGACAGTCTAGCACTCAGCCCTGAAAGGGGCCTTTGTTGAATCGCCTGCCTGGCCTCTAGTTCTAGCGTGAAGTGGGGGAGTCGTTGCTCAGCCTTCCTTGGTGAAGCCTCCTTGCCCCTTGATTCAGGCATCATTTGCAGTCCTTATCAGGACCTTTGTCTTCCTTAGTCAGACCCCAGCTCTGAGCTGGCATATTTCACTCTTCCGGATGCTAGCGTCTGTGATTTCAGCCCCCTGAGTGATGTCTGTGACAGCCATTCAAAGTTTTCCTCTGCATTAGCTGGCAGTGGATTACAGCTACCTGTAAAATGTTCCTGAGTACTTAGGGTTTTTTCAGCAAACATCATTCATGTGCTCATTCAAGATGTATTTATTAAGCATTACATGTGCCAGGCATGATTCCGGTTGCTGAGCAGTTACAGGGCGTACAAAACACGAAACTCCCTGCCCTCGTGGGGGCTCCCTGGAAAGCTTGTGACAAGCCCTGGAAAGGCCGGGAAGGGAATGTCCTACCTGCGCGGTGCCTGGGGCAGCGTGGAGCCCGCTGTGAACTCGTAGCTGTGACAGCAGCAGGTACGACGCTGCCACACTGCAAACCCAGTCTCCCAACTTCAGACGTGCAGGAGGCGGAAGGGCCGCCGAGAGGTGAGCGCTCATAAGGCTTCTTGGGGCCCAAGCTGCCCCGGAAATCTGGGGTCTTTGTCCTGACCTGAGGGAATGTGGGCGGCGGGCGGCCGCTCTGACCGCGCGGCTTCCTCTGGGTCGGGGTCGGCGCCCGCGCCCTCTCGTCTCGTCCTCACCCCCTCTGTGGCCTCTTCACTCCATTTTTCAGAAGCAGGAAACGAGGCCCAGATGGGTGGAGTCACCTGCCTAGGGTCACACAGCAAGAACAGAGCCTCCATCCAGGGTTCTTCGCTCCTGCACTGGCTCCTGCAGTCGACTGAAATAAGCGAGAATAAGCTGACGACCGAGACAGAAGCGTACATATAAAATACATTTTGGTAAATGGAACTCCCCAGAGGAAGCCACTTCCTTTCTTACAAGCTTGCATGGAAGGAAGCATCTTCCTGTGTGACCTGAGGTGTGACCTCAGGCAGCCACTTAACCTCTCTTCGCTTCAGTTCCTCCTGTGCAACACGGAGATGATCCAAGTGCCCGCAGAGTCGTGGTAGAGAGTAAAGTACTGTGAGTGAGGTGCTCAGAACAACGTCTGGGGTGTACTTATCACTCAGGAAATGCTGGCCATCGTCGTGACTCGTGTCAGAAGGGCTCGGAGGAAGCAGGTCGCGGCGTGCGGCTTGTAACCCCTGGAGAAGGGGCAGTCGGAGGGGTCTTGAGGGTGGGGAAGAGCCCAGCAGAGAGCAGTGGCTTGGGGGGCACGTTTGGGGAGCGGACACGGGCGGCTGATTGCCTGCGATCTGGGCGCAGGGGGAGGCAGGGGAGGGGCAGAAGGCCAGAGCTGGCAGCCTTGAATGCCCACGGAGACCTCCACTTTGCCCAGCCCGCGGCGGCCGGGGAGGGCGCCAGTAAGAAGCCCCGCGTCCTTCTGCGCCAGAGCAGCCACGGAGAAGCGGGGGCGGGGGGAGGGAGGGGGTTGGAAAGAGCTCCAGTTTCTAAGTCTGAAGGGTTCCCTTCCTGCCCTTCTCAGAGGCTGATGGAGAGGGGGTCCTCCCCACCCCAGTGACTCCAGGGACCCTGTTTCTCAGCCTGGGACATTCGGACATCAAAACCCATACTGTCGTGAGCTGGGCCGTGGCCTCGGGTGGGAGGCTGGAAAGAGCTGCTAAGCAGATGGCCGTGGCCCTGGGCAGAAGACCACAGGGGCCGTTGAGCACCGGGGACCCTGAGGCACCCCCGCGGCAGCTTTCCCAGGCCCTCAGCCAGGCTGTCGCCCCGGTCACGCCGCTGTGGGAAGGCGGGGCCTGAGCCGTGTGTGGCTCTGGAGGTGGCCGGGCCAGGCCCGATAAGCCACCAGGACGCGCCCCCTCCTGGCTCCGGGGCCGCTCCCGGGAGATCCAGACGGAGCCCACGGAAGCTCATTATCAAATTTGCACTTGACACAGAACCGAGAAGGCCGATAATGTGATGGAATGAAGACTGTAAGTGGTTTTGACACCCTAACTCCCGGGCGAAAGCTCATGTAGTGAAAATTATTGGAGATAAATATCTAGTCCAGCTTTGTGTGAAAGAAAACAAGTGCGCCCAGTGCTCACTCGACGCGGTGAGAGCAGAGACGAGGGGAGCCCTCTGCTACCCATGGCTTGTGGGGCCCCGAGGGCGGTGAGGCCGCAGGGGCCTGCGTGTTCACCCCGGGGCCTGAGTGTGTGCCTTGGGCTGTCTCTGGGCAGAGGGTGGGGACTCGGAGATCCAGAGGAGGGGCTGGGCCAGCGGAGGAAGTGACGGGACACGCCATCAGGTAGTCGTGTTATCTGAGGGACTGAAATGGAGTCCCAGGGCACCCTTGGGGGTGTGGGGCCCTGGGCAAAGCCAGTCTGGGCAGACAGATTGCTTAGGTGATTTCTAGTAGATTTCGGAGGTCAGGGTGGCCGTGGCTGAGTTAACAGCCTCCTCTGCAGACTTCACTAGGGGGTGTTAGACCGAATTCTGAGGCGAGCAGGTGAGGAGTCACGCAGCCACTCTGAGAAGCTCAAGGAAGTCCTTTCGAAGGCAAGCAGCTCAGTGTTCCAGGGGCAGGATTCGGTGTCAGTCGCAGCCCGGGTCAGCAGAGCAGCAGAGACCTCCATTCACCCGTCGGAGTCAGGTCTGTGTGCGGACCCAGCCGTGTACCCCCTCCCCCGCAAGGACACCGGCTTCCTGGCTGCTCATCCCCTTTCATGTCGGGGAGGGGATCGTTCGCAGAAATCCGGTGGGAACACCACCGCGGGGCGGGCCGGAGCCTGTTCCCACTGCAGCCGCGCCCGTTAGCACGCCGCTCGCTGCTTCCGCGCCCCTGCTCCGGAACAGGCCTGATGCTGACTCGCAATGCCTGTGGACTTGACTGGAGGTCGCCTAGGGCGTGTGGCCTGTGACTGCACTCGGGCCGGCCACGCGGGGCGCGGGCATCTCCGAGTTAGTGCGCTGACTTCCACGTGATAGGATGTCCAAGCGGAAGACTTTAAAGTCGATTAAATCCCCTGTACTAAGAGGCTTCTGAAAACTGCCCTCACGATCTCTGCTGTGTCTACTTGGACTGCTTTTTGCTTTTCTTTTTAAATTTTTAATTTTTTTTTTTTTTTTTGAGAGAAACATAGAATGTGAGCAGGGGAGGGTCAGAGAGAGAGGGAGTCACAGACTGAAACAGGCTCCAAGCTCTGAGCTGGCAGTCAGCACAGAGCCCGACGCGGGGCTCGAACCCACGCACCGTGAGATCATGACCTGAGCCGAAGTCGGACGCTTAACCGACTAAGCCACCCAGACGCCCCTGTTTTGTTATTTTTAATTGTGACAAAATCCACACAGAGTTTACCATCTGAACCGTTTTTAAGTGTACGGCCCTATCATGTTGGGCGGCCATCACCACCATCCACCTCCAGAATGTGCTCATTTTGCAAAACTAAAACTCCGTGTGTATTGGACAGTAACTGCCCATGCCCGTCCCCAGCGCCCAGCACCCACCATCCTGACTTCTGTCTCCATGAGTTTGACGCTGGGTCACGGGACCCCAGCCATCCCGGGCTGACCAGCCCCCTGAGACATGATGGGATGAGCTGGGCCCAGCAACCTGTAGACTCATGAACGAGGTCGACTAGTGGCTGCTTTAAGCCACTAAGTTTCGGAGCGGGTGCGGGGCTGCGGCCCCTTAGCAAGAGCGAGCCGACGCATCATGCCTCCCACGACCCTGGACTCGGGCCGTGTCCCACTGAGGTTCTCGGGACACGTCAGGCGTGTGTGACGCTGTGTCTGCAGCTGGCCGACGGTTGAATATCAGCTGCTTTTTAAGAAAGCGACAGCATGTTGTAGTCAGACAGGCCGGGGGGCTGGACTTTGGCTCTGGTCACAAAGCAGGGCCACCTGCTGCCTGGCTCTGCGCTGTATCCCCAGCACCTGGCACAGCGCCTGGCACAGCGCACACAGCACAGGTGTGTGCAGAGCAAAGGAAGGGACGTTACGTGCCGTGGAATTCTAACCTGCAAGCATGGCCTGGGAGGCCTCCTCCGCGGACAAGAAGGCCTGATCACAGCCCGATGCCCATGGCTACTCCCCTCCCTGCCCAACTGCCTCCCCCAAAATCTAGAGAATGGCTGAACCGCCGCAGATCCAGACCCTACTAGGAGGGAGACCGGAGAGTAAGGTGACCGCCCGCGCTGTTTTATCCCAGGCAGCGAAGAGGACGCCTCCGCAGGAAGTGAGTCGGCCCTTGATGGTCACATGTCTTCTTGGGACTTGTCTTGGGTCCTCCGGGGCCCGCGCTCTGGGGGCAGGCCCGCCCAGCTGTCGGTCCCCAGCCAGCTCCCGGCTGAGCGCTTCCGCTTGACTTCAGCTTTTCCACCGGGTGCCTCTGTGAGCGTCAGGGAGACGGGTGGGCGGGAGGCCAGCGCCCCCCCCCCCCCCACCGCCATCTGGAGCCGAGAACCGCCCACAGGAGGGAGGTATTGCTCCAGAAGGGTCTGTCGGAAGTTCACTCTCCAAGAAGCTCTTATCAGCCTTGGACGGGGGTGGGGGGGTGAGGGGGGCGGTCTGTGACTCGGGGGCCCAGGGGTGCGGGGGGTGAGGGGGGCGGTCTGCGGCTCAGGCCCCTGGCAGGCTCCACACGCCCGGACGGCCCTCCGTCCGGTCGCTGGCTGGCCGGCAGCCTTCAGCGCACAGGCTGGAGCTCGTCTGTGGGCAGCTGATCCTCTTTCTTCCCCAAAGCCGGCACGCGAGTCCCCCGACCGAGGAGGTGCGAGTCCCCTGGGCGACAGCAGCCCCGGGCAGGCAGAGGGACCGGCCCCGCGAGAGGCGCGTGCAAGTCAGGACCCGTTCTGAGCCCCCTCTGCGCCCAGGCCTGCACGGGGGGCCCCGAGCTCCTCGCAGTCGGGAGACCGGCTCCCAGCTTACGTGCCAGACGGTGTGGAGACCTAACTTACCCGGAAGGAGTCACCGTGCAGCCCCTGGGACACCGTCAGTTTCTGTCACCGTCCCCGTCGCTGCTGCGGCTTTAGAGTTTCCTGTCAGGCCCAGCACCTGCCTGGAGAGAAGCCCTCCCCAGCCCGTCCCCCCAGGAGGTAACTTGAGGAACTTCGAAGGGTTCTTTGCTGGTGTGTGATTTCTGCCTCCTGCATGGGTGTTAAAACCTGGCACCCACCTAAGCTGAGACCCCAGTCCGGTCTTGGTAAGTAAAGCCCATGAATGAGCTCGACAGAAGCAAAATACTGCATTTTTTAAACGGGCTGCTTATTGAAGAAGCAGCAGCGCGGCACAGGGCCGTGACCGAGTGACTGTGCTCGGAGCGCCCGCCGAGGGCGAGGGGAGAGTGTGGCCAGCGTGTCCCCGCCCCCCGGGAAGCACGGTGCAGGGGCCGACCCGGGACGGCCTGCATCGTGCAGCCAGGGCGCCCGCTGAGCCCCGCTGGCTGTGTGACGCGCGCAGGTACTGAAGTCGCGGAGAAGAGGGATGTCCCTGCTCGCCTGTCGCGCCTCTTGGATCACGCGCCACACAGTCATCAGGATGCGCCTTCTGTAACACGTCAGAAAGTCACCGAGTACCCTGGCGACCACCTTTGCCGGGACTGCCCTGTCCCCCCGGCTTGCGGTGTGGCCGAGTCCGCCACCGAGATCAGGAAGGCCTAGAGCCCAGCTCCAACCCAGCCCTTCCCGACGTTTCTTCTACATGAATTGCTTGGGTGCCCGCGTGCCCAGCCCTGAGCTGGGCCTGGAGCTGCTAAGGTGAATGTGGCACCGTCCCTGCGATCACTCAGGGGCCGTCTGTTTGCCCCATGTGGGTTATTTCATTAAAACACACACACACATTATTGTGGTAAAATCTACGTAACATAAAGCTGACCGTCTTCACCATTTTAACGCTCGCAGCTCAGTGGCATGAAGCACTTCAGGTGGTGCCGCCGTCCCCACCGTCCAGCCCCAGAACCTCTCCGTCTTCCCGAACTGTGCCCCTCCTCCAGCTTTCATTTAAAAAGAATGTTTTTAATGTTTATTTTTGAGAGAGACAGAGCACAAGCAGTGGACAGGGAGAGAGAGAGAAAGACACGGAGTCCAAAGCAGCTCCAGGCTTTGAGCTGTCAGCACTGAGCCCGACGCGGGGCCCGAAGCCACGAGCCGCGAGATCACGAACAGAGGAGCGGGGGTAGGTGCGGAAAGGCCCGGCGCACAGTGGGAGCCAGGGCCGACGCAGGCCCACCTGACTGCAAACCACGGTGTCCCCTCTGCACGTGGACACTCAGGTCAGCGGGGCCCCCGGGTACGAGTGAGGGAGCCTCAGCGCAGCGCCCCTCACGGCCGGTGTGGGAGTGACTAAGGGAGCGTTTGGGGCCTGACCGAGGTCAGGCAGGGCTGCCTCTGGCTCCGGGGGCCTGTGCTGAGCTCCCCGTTTCCTCCTAAAAGCTGAGCCAGGGGTTAGAAACATCTGCTCAGCAACCAGAGGGGGTGCTGTGATCTGATCTCCACAGAGCGCTTCCCGGACAGGTACCAACCCCATTTTACAGATGACGAAACTGACCCAGCGCTAAACAGCTTTCCCGAGCGCGCACCTCTCCAAGGGCAGGGCTGCGGCCCAAACGCGACCCTGCTGATTTGAAAACCCCCCGTTTCCCATCATGCCACAGAGACTGTGCTGTGATGTGCACCGTCCGACGCTGTGTCTCCGGGGGGCCGGGCCCCCGGGCTGTTCCGGAGCACCCCCTAATGTTTGTTTCCTCGGTGGATGATTTTGTCGTCTGGGTGCACTCACCCGGAGAGTGATTGGCGGCCGATGACCGAAGCAGTGAACACAGATTGTTGGAGGAAAACTTCAGAATGGGGAATGTTTTGCATTTGGTCCTTGAGTCCCGACTCTGTGAGGAAGGCCAGTGGTACTCAGTTGTATGTAGATGTGGCCGGGCCGGAGCCACAGGAGGGGAGGGCGCTGACCCAGCCTCCGTGGGGCGGTCACTGTTAGCCCACCGACCATTCTGGGTTGCCCTGACTCAGCGCTGCCCTGCCCCCCCCACAAATGGATCTTTCACGGAAGTGGTTTCCGGACCTTTTATGTTTTAAGATTTTTATCAGCAGAGCCCTCTCTCCAACTGTGAGGAGCCAGGATAGACCTGCTCGGGCCAGCGACTGCTCCTGAGGCGGCCCCACCCCTGGGCCCAGGATCTGGGAAAGCACAGTGGGACATCCCTCCACCACCAGGAAGCTCCCCCTTTGGGCAGGAGCATCAGCAGTTGTTAGCAAGGCGTGGGGCAGCCTCTGGCTGGCCCAGGCGCCTCCAGACCAGGCCCTTGGCCTTGGACAAGCAAATCCGCCCCCAACACCTGGTCAGGGAGCACGTTCTCGTGTCTACAACACGGCCTGTCACAAGGCCCCTGGGATGTCTGAGGCCCAGCCAGCGGGGGTGCTTCTAGGAGAGGCCAGAGGCCCCAGATACAGAAGCCAGCCCAAGGGGCCGACGGCAGCAACTCTACCCCTTCCACTGTATCCCCCGTCGCAGCCCAGGCCAGGCACGGAGTGGGGCCCTTCATGGGTCTGCATCTTTGCAGGCTGCTCATGGGCAGAGGGGGAAGATCTGTCCTTGCCCTGAAAAGGTGGGTTGGCCGGGGGGGCTTAATGGGAGGAGGTCCTGCAATTTGAAAGTGCCCGAAGATGGGGTGAGAGCCTTTGTAAAATAGTGAGCCTCCCGTCACTGAAGTGTGTGCAGGCAGGGCCGCGTGGCCACAGCACAGAGGGGTGGAGGCTTGGAAGGTATTTGCCTGGACCTCAGGAGGCCTAGCTTCCCTCTCCTCCACTTTCTCCACCAAGCTCTTCTCCAGAGGACGCGTGCTGTGGTTATTTAGAACCTGAGTCTGGAGCCAGGTGGCCTGGGTACCAATCCTGGCAGCACTCATGGGTGACCTTGGTCTCCTCCTCTGACAAATAGGGATAAAGCTGGGACCCACCGCTTAGGGCTGATGTGAGGGTGGAGCGAATTCCTAAACACCCAGGGCGCTAGCTTTCTTCTCTTCTGAAACCTCTCCAGACTTCCCTGGGTGATGTGGGGTGGGAGGGAGAGTTGGGGTCCCCAAACCGCCTGGGACCATAGTTTCCCATGGGCGAAAGCAGGCCAGACGTGGGCCCCACCCTCGGCGGAGGGCCCGGCTCCTGGGAATGCCAGCTGAGCAGACAGGCTGGCCGGGTTCACTGAGAAGGCTGATGGGGGCTCCCGTCCAGCATGGCCAGACTATAAAGGATGTGGCCCTGGGGCCCGGGACGCCTGGGACATCAGCCTGTGGGTGCCCTGCTGCCGTCTGGACCCTGATCCGCTAAACCGCCGGGCCCCCTGAAGGGCTCCCGTCCCAGCTCTCCGGCTGTGAGCGCGCAGTGAGCTCTCTCCCCTGAGCCCTGCAGCGGGAGCGACAGAAGGCAGTTAGAGATGTTGGCGGGGCTCTCCGCGCGTGGTCACATGGACCTTGGCGGGGAGACCCCTTCGCCTCATCTGGCAGGAAGCAAAGGCGTGAAGAAATCGTGCCTCTTGCCCAGGGCCCCCATCCAGAAGGCGGTGTTCCGGGCCCAGAGCGGGTCTCTGCAGACGAGATGGCGGCCGGCGGCGTGGCCTCACCAGGCCACTTTATTTGTTCCAGTGCGGAGGTGGCGGGATAATTTCCTAAGCCGTGACTCCCCAGACAAGGGAAAGCAGGCTCCTTTCACTAGGGATTAGGAGGAATATTCAGAGGGGGATTTTAACATTATAATGAGGTTGAGGCACTTTCTGGCATTTTCTGATTCATCTGCACAGGCGGCTTCCTCAAACGTTTCTTTTTCTGTCCCAGCAGTTCCTTAGTCTCTAAAAGGTAAGATTGACAGGGAAAAGCTTCTAGGAGTTTCCTGAGTTCAGGAGGTCAGTCCTGAGTTCAGGGAGTCAGCCCTGAGTTCAGGAGGTCAGTCTGAGTTCAGGGAGTCATTCTTGAATTCAGGGAGTTATTCCTGAGTTCAGGGGGGTCAGTCTTGAGTTCAGGGGGTCATTCCTGAGTTCAGGGGGGTCAGTCTTGAGCTCAGGGGGTCATTCCTGAGTTCAGGGGGGTCAGTCTTGAGTTCGGGGGTCATTCCTGAGTTCAGGGGGTCAGTCTTGATTTCGGGGGTCATTCCTGAGTTCAGGGGGTCAGTCAAGTTCGGGGGTCATTCCTGAGTTCAGGGGGTCAGTCCTGAGTTCGGGGGTCATTCCTGAGTTCGGGGGTCATTCCTGAGTTCAGGGGGTCAGTCTTGAGTTCGGGGGTCATTCCTGAGTTCAGGGGGTCAGTCCTGAGTTCGGGGGTCAGGCTGGTGCCAGCGGTGACTTTCTGCCTGTGGAGCCCCTGCTTCTGCCCCAGCTCGTCGTCTCCGAGGTCCTCAGAGGTGCCGGTTGCTGCAGAGCTGGAGACGCAGCGTGAGGACGGGATGTAAGACCGGGCCCGCCAGTGTCCTCGCATGGCCACCCCCCCTCCCTGCCTCTCTCCGAGGCTCCCGCCACACGCCTTCCAGCAGCAAGCACTCTGCCTTAGGCCCGTGGCGGCAGGGACTGAAGGCATCTCACACACATAAGAGTAACTTGCTCAGACATTTGCCACCAGCACAGGGAGCCTGGTCCCCGGCTGCACAGGCTATTCAGGGTCCCGCGGGTGGGGACCCCAGCAGACTCCAAGCCTTGGGAGAGGCGCTGGCCTCGGCTGCAGGGGCAGCATCTGGTGCAGCCCCTACCACCCACCACCAGCACCCCACGACCAACCTGGAATCCCGGCTGACTCTGGAGATAGCGGCCCAGGGGCTGCGTGCCCAGAGTCCTCTGGGACCGTCTCATCCGGGGACTGTGTGGTCGGGGGCGGGGTGGGATGCACAGACCCCACTGTGAGCAGGGGTGTTTGGGGGCTGGATCGGGGCTCTCCCTGCCTCTGAGCCCCTGGAGGCAGGTGCCTTAAGTTCCTCTCAGGACCTGCACCTATAAGTGAGGCAGATCACATCACCGTGGCGTCAGCTGGGGACGGGGCGTCCTCTGAGGCCACAGCCGATGCGGGTGCTGCGCCCTGGAGCCTCCCTGGAAAGCCAGGTCAGAGTTGGGGTGGGGGGGAGGGAGCCCACCAGACCCCCCATACTTGAGCGAGAGGGGCAGCCCAGCCCTCCTAATAGGGGGATCCCTCTGAATCCTTCTCTGGCTCTCGGATCCCACAGGGGAACCCACAGACCTTAGCCCTGAAAACTCAAATGCACACACGTCCACAGTTGGCACAGCTCTGGGCCCCTTCCGCCCCCGTCTTTTCCCAGCGCCTCAGCAATGATCCACATCTCGCAGCTGACTGCTGGCAAACTCCAGTCACATTTCAGACTGAACACCGTGTGCAGCGGTCGGGGAGAGCGAGCACGCAGAGAGTTCTTAGCTTCCGTGGGGCGAGAACCCCGCACAGAAAATAACAGGATAGTCTCTCGTTAGTCGTCAGTGCCGGGAAGGAGTTAAGGAACGCTAATATTTTCTGTCTTTAATCGAGCACGACTGGACTCTCGAGTGTGCGCGGGGGAAGGGAAGGAAGGAAAAGAAGCTTCTGCACGTGTGCGTTGGGTACCGGGCGCCTGCTGGGCAGTTTTGCCCCATCTTGTCATTGCTGAGATGCAACTTGCCTGGGAGCTGTTGGGTGTGTTTTCTTTTTTTGACCCAGGAGACCAGCCCCCGGGAGGGGTGGTTTGGGGGTGCCGCGGGAATCCCTGCGGTCCAGCTGCAAGAATAAATTAGTGTCGCCGCAGTAGGACAAGACGCCAGGGGAGGGAGAAGTCTGTTTTGAGGAAACTCGGAGGGCTGCCCGGAGGGGAGGGTGGGGGCGGGCTCTGGGCTTCCTCTCCGAGAGGCACGCCCACGAGCAGCTCCAGCCGTGGCCTTGGGTCCCTTCTTGCGGGCCTGCACCCCACGTGCACGGGTGGACGTGAGGCACGTGAGGGGGCACGTGAGGCTGTGAGCGTCCAGGGGAGGCAGGGAGGCGGGGAGGGAAGGGCGCCCCCCAGGGCTGCGTGGAGGCTGGAGGGGCCCCTGCCCTGGGAGGAGGGGCTGCGGGGAGGATTCTCAGAGGAGGGACATGGAGGAAGTGCCCTGGGGGCTGGGACGTGTGGGCAGAGAAGGCCTAAGTAGCCCCCGGGGCCCCTGGAGGGGATTCTGGGAGAGGGAGTCGGGATTTTCCCGGGGGCTGAGAAAGGGGTTCCCGTAAGGAACAGCACACGCAGCGGCAGGGACTGGGGGTGCCTGGCATGTTGAGGGGACAGTACTGTGTGTGTGTGTGTGTGTGTGTGTGTGTGTGTGTGTGTGGTGGGCGAGCACAGCGTAGAGGGTGGGACGAGGGGCCTGGGAGGGAAGGGAGGCTGCGTATGGACGGACACAGTCATGTCCTGCTGGCGGGGGGCCTGTCGCAGACACATCTTCCTGGGGCGGCAGCTGCCAACACGGCTGTAGAAAGACCACACGCAAATATGCGCACATATAGACAGACCCAGGGGCACACAGGCCCAGGGACACACCGGGCGCCTGCAGCACACACACACAGGCACACACACACACAACCTGTGCCGAATGTGAAGTGTGATGTTGACAAACCCAGTGTTCAAGAGCTAGAGGAAGCTTGTATTTTTTAAAGATCCCGAAGTCACATCCAGAGAGCGTCTGTTTCACGTTGTCAGGAATAATGAGAGCAGACACTTAAATAGCACCTACCCGGTGCCAGCCTCTGCTCCGAGCGCTGTGCACATCTTACCTCATTTTACCCCTCGGCTCCCCTGTGTGGGTCACTACCTACTAGAATCACTCCCGTTTTGCAAGGAGGCACAGAGAGGTCAAGAGCCCTGCCCAGGGCCACACAGCTTGTAAACAGCAGAGCTGGGATTTGAGTTCAGGGGGAATGCCCCGGAACACATGCTCTTCCCTGGGGAGTCAAGTGCCTCTTGGCTTTGTTTCTCCTGGAGAGGACAAGGATTCTTTCTTTCTTTCTTTCTTTCTTTCTTTCTTTCTTTCTTTCTTTCTTTCTTAGAGAGAGAGAGAGAGAGACAGCGTGAGCAGGGGAGGGTCAGAGAGAAAGATACAGAATCCGAAGCAGCTCCAGGCTCTGAGCTGTCAGCACAGAGCCCGACACGGGGCTCAAACCCACGAACTGTGAGATCATGACCTGAGCCGAAGTCCGACGCTTAACCGACTGAGCCCCCCAGGCGCCCCAACAAGGATTCTTTAAAACAGGAACTAGAACATGAGACAGCAGACTACTCTGGGCTGGTTGCTGAGGATTTTACTGAGAGGCTGAGAAAAGAGTCAGGAAAATGGAAAGAAGGAAAGGAAGCTTCTGGGGGACTGTGCTGGGCGCTGGGACCGGGGAGAGGCTGGGCCATCATAACCATTTTTAAGTGCCCAGTTCCGGGGCTGTGTGTACACTGCTGCTGTGCGGCTGTCCCCCCCCATCCGTCTTCTCCAGAGCCTTTCCATCTTCCCACACCGAAGCTCAGCCCCCAGTAAACACGAGCCCTCCTTCCGCAAGCCGGTCCCGCTGACCACCACCCTGCGCTCTGTCTCGGGGAGTTTGACAGCTCCAGGTGCCGCATGCGAGTGGCGTCCCCCAGTGTTTGTCCTGGGGGGACTGGCTGCTTTCGCCGCGTCCACACCCACAAGGTTCATCCATACTGTAGCGCACGTCGGAATTTCCTTCCTTATTTAAGGGCTGAATGATAATATTCCGTCGTACGTATACACCACACTTTGCTTACCTGTCCGTCGATGGACACTCAGGTTGCCCTTGACCTTGGCTCTTGTGGCCAGCGCTGCTGTGAACACAGATGTGCATGGGGTTGGGATCAGGGCTCTGGTTGGGAGTGAGCGGTAGAGAAACAGCTGAGTACCCTCTGCAAGCCCGGTCCCTCGGGGGCCGGCTCGTCTCCCACCGGAGGCAGACGGTGGTGATGCTGGGTGCAGACCGGCGGGCGGGGCAGGTGCCGAGGGTCCTCGGGGTGGGCCGTGGGAACGGGCAGTGTGCAGCGGTCGGGAGAGCAGTGGTACTTTGTGCATATCCGCAATGGGCTGGGCGCCCGGTGGGTGCATGTGGTGCGGGTCTCCCGAGCCTGGAGCCTGAGCCTGGCTCCATCTGGATGCACGCGGGGTCTCTCTGCCGGACACCTGCACGCAGGCTACGCCGGGCACGGCCAGGAGCAAGCTCCCCTCCTCCGCAGCTCTGCGCCTCCCTCGGGTGCCTGCCTCACCCGCCCGCTGGTCCAGGCCAGCTCCAGGGGGGCGCCGGGTCCCCCGCTCTCTCTCTGGGCTATGGGTCCTTAGCACCCCCCCCGGGGCCCCCGCACCTTCCCCACAGCCCCTCGCCGCCCGGCACTACTTGCAGTCAGGACTGCTTCCTGCGGCACCTGAGTTGTTCTAACAGCCGCCTCCCCTGTCGCCCCGCCTCCGCCTTCCTCCTTCACCAGCGCTGCTCCCTGGGCTCCGGGGAGAGCAGCAGCCTTTGGGTGCCTCACTGTGGGGGTGCTGGCTGGACTGTTTCCTGTCCAGCGGGCGGGGGTGATGACATTCGTGGGCGGGCATGCGGGACACACGGCAGCGCGTGGGGCAGTCCCAGAGGGGAGAACTCTCCTGGGCGCCTCGTGACTGTGGAGAGTCCCCGTCACCTTCCCGAGGGGAGAATCCGCCTTAATCCCTGGACACGACGACCCGATTTCCGCCCAAGCGCCGACCTTCCCCGGCGCACAGCTGGTCCCTAAATTGTGAGAAGTTGTACTTGCCTTTGTGTTGATCTCGACTGGAAGCTGTTCGTGGTTTCAGAAAATCGCGTCACCTCGGCAGCGCCCTGCTTGGTGCGGGAGCCTCACAAGAGAGCTGCCCTTCCCTGCTGCCTCTGCGGGGCCCACGCGCCGTGTGCATGTCGCCGCCTTACCCTGGCCCACGCGCCGTGTGCATGTCGCCGCCTTACCCTGGCCCACGCGCCGTGTGCATGTCGCCGCCTTACCCTGGCCCACGCGCCGTGTGCATGTCGCCGCCTTACCCTGGCCCACGCGCCGTGTGCATGTCGCCGCCTTACCCTGGCCCACGCGCCGTGTGCATGTCGCCGCCTTACCCTGGCCCACGCGCCGTGTGCATGTCGCCGCCTTACCCTGGCCCACGCGCCGTGTGCATGTCGCCGCCTTACCCTGGCCCACGCGCCGTGTGCATGTCGCCGCCTTACCCTGGCCCACGCGCCGTGTGCATGTCGCCGCCTTACCCTGGCCCACGCGCCGTGTGCATGTCGCCGCCTTACCCTGGCCCACGCGCCGTGTGCATGTCGCCGCCTTACCCTGGCCCACGCGCCGTGTGCATGTCGCCGCCTTACCCTGGCCCACGCGCCGTGTGCATGTCGCCGCCTTACCCTGGCCCACGCGCCGTGTGCATGTCGCCGCCTTACCCTGGCCCACGCGCCGTGTGCATGTCGCCGCCTTACCCTGGCCCACGCGCCGTGTGCATGTCGCCGCCTTACCCTGGCCCACGCGCCGTGTGCATGTCGCCGCCTTACCCTGGCCCACGCGCCGTGTGCATGTCGCCGCCTTACCCTGGCCCACGCGCCGTGTGCATGTCGCCGCCTTACCCTGGCCCACGCGCCGTGTGCATGTCGCCGCCTTACCCTGGCCCACGCGCCGTGTGCATGTCGCCGCCTTACCCTGGCCCACGCGCCGTGTGCATGTCGCCGCCTTACCCTGGCCCACGCGCCGTGTGCATGTCGCCGCCTTACCCTGGCCCACGCGCCGTGTGCATGTCGCCGCCTTACCCTGGCCCACGCGCCGTGTGCATGTCGCCGCCTTACCCTGGCCCACGCGCCGTGTGCATGTCGCCGCCTTACCCTGGCCCACGCGCCGTGTGCATGTCGCCGCCTTACCCTGGCCCACGCGCCGTGTGCATGTCGCCGCCTTACCCTGGCCCACGCGCCGTGTGCATGTCGCCGCCTTACCCTGGCCCACGCGCCGTGTGCATGTCGCCGCCTTACCCTGGCCCACGCGCCGTGTGCATGTCGCCGCCTTACCCTGGCCCACGCGCCGTGTGCATGTCGCCGCCTTACCCTGGCCCACGCGCCGTGTGCATGTCGCCGCCTTACCCTGGCCCACGCGCCGTGTGCATGTCGCCGCCTTACCCTGGCCCACGCGCCGTGTGCATGTCGCCGCCTTACCCTGGCCCACGCGCCGTGTGCATGTCGCCGCCTTACCCTGGCCCACGCGCCGTGTGCATGTCGCCGCCTTACCCTGGCCCACGCGCCGTGTGCATGTCGCCGCCTTACCCTGGCCCACGCGCCGTGTGCATGTCGCCGCCTTACCCTGGCCCACGCGCCGTGTGCATGTCGCCGCCTTACCCTGGCCCACGCGCCGTGTGCATGTCGCCGCCTTACCCTGGCCCACGCGCCGTGTGCATGTCGCCGCCTTACCCTGGCCCACGCGCCGTGTGCATGTCGCCGCCTTACCCTGGCCCACGCGCCGTGTGCATGTCGCCGCCTTACCCTGGCCCACGCGCCGTGTGCATGTCGCCGCCTTACCCTGGCCCACGCGCCGTGTGCATGTCGCCGCCTTACCCTGGCCCACGCGCCGTGTGCATGTCGCCGCCTTACCCTGGCCCACGCGCCGTGTGCATGTCGCCGCCTTACCCTGGCCCACGCGCCGTGTGCATGTCGCCGCCTTACCCTGGCCCACGCGCCGTGTGCATGTCGCCGCCTTACCCTGGCCCACGCGCCGTGTGCATGTCGCCGCCTTACCCTGGCCCACGCGCCGTGTGCATGTCGCCGCCTTACCCTGGCCCACGCGCCGTGTGCATGTCGCCGCCTTACCCTGGCCCACGCGCCGTGTGCATGTCGCCGCCTTACCCTGGCCCACGCGCCGTGTGCATGTCGCCGCCTTACCCTGGCCCACGCGCCGTGTGCATGTCGCCGCCTTACCCTGGCCCACGCGCCGTGTGCATGTCGCCGACGTACCTTGGCCCACGGCAGCGTCACACAAGGTGCTGACACGGTATGCTGACATCTTAAAACCCCTATGATTTTTGTCGTGAATCATTTGCACTGTGTTTTAAATGAGTTTTAAAAACTCATTTGGTCGGCATGCTTTGTGGTTTTCTTCCAGGGTATTAAAACAGGGACATAAAATGTTGGCTCTCCCAGGCAGTTGGTCTGATGGGGCTGAGAGCCGCGCACAAGGCCCTCGGTCCCACCACTGATGCATGATAGAGGGGGAAACAGGCCCAGAGAGGCCAAGAAAGTGGGCCAGGCGCCCCCCCATCTGGAGGGAAGCTCTGGTCTGAGGACGCCGGCTGTGTGCCCGCCGCAGCCCGTCCTCTGTTTGGGAGCAGGTCCCGCGGCTCCTCCTCCCCACAGCCTCAGCCCTTCTAGTACTGAGGGTAGTAACCCACAGGTGAGATCTGCGCCTCCCCGAGCCAGGCGAGAAGGCACTGGACAGAGGCAAGGCCAGGCTGGTCTCTGGGCAGGCGGTGACCTGCGGGGAGCAGGCAGGGGGCACGTCTGGTGAGGGAATGGCCAGGAGGGAGGCCGGGAGTCAGCACCGTGGGACGGACCACAGGCTCATCCCCTCCACACACTAAAGAGTGTGCTGAGTCACCAGCTCATGGTGACCAAGTCTGCCTGCACGCGTGACCTCACTGCAGGGCAGGGGTGTGTCTACACTGGTGGGGGTGGCGATGCCACGTCTCTGTCCCTGGCGTCCTGCACAGCGCGTGGGACCCTGACGGAGGACTCGATCCCCAGGTCGTGGACGAGGTGAGGACGCGCGGCTGGCCTGGGTCCCGCGCAGGATCCAGCGCCGGTGCTGCTCCTCGGCTCTGTGTGCGGACCCTGCGTCACGCGCTCCTGAGGCCCCAGAGCCCCTCTGCTCGGCGTCCGCGGGAACGAGCTTGAGGCCGAAGTGAGTGCGTGAATCAGGGACCGCACTGCCCGCCCCCCTCCTGGGCGACGCCCCTGCTGACCCCTCGGCCGTCCCCTGCCGTGCCCCCTGCGCTGGTCGGGAATCACGCACGTGACAGTGGGTCCCCGGCCGCCGGGCCCGGCTCAGCCTTGCCACCTCAGATGCCCGTCCGTCTCTGGTGCTCGCGCTCCGTGGTGACGCAGGGGACCCGGCGCCCTTGAGGGGCCTGAGCTGCCGCCTCCGTGGCCCTGCGGTGGCAGCACCTGCCCAAGTTGTCAAAGCAGAAATTGCCCCAAGTGCCAAAAGGAGACAGTCAGGGAGGTGGGAGGGGCTGACACTTCCAGCCTGAAGGCCTTGGTGAAGAAGTAGCATCTGCCCTGAAGCCTGGGGGGGAGGGAAAGCACTTGCCAGGTATCAAGTGCAGGGAACAGTGTTCCAGGCAGAGGAGCAGCATGTACGCAGTCCCTGAGGTGAGCGTAAGTTTCCTTGTTTGGAGAACTTAATGGCTCAGTGAGGCTGGAGGGCGAAGCAGGGGTGAGGGGGGAGCGGGGAAGGGAGAGGCGAGCAGGAACCAATTATTTGGCATGTATAGGGGGTGCAAAAGGGTTTGGTAATGTTCTGAAACACGGCTGCAGTTTCTTTAAAGATGTTAAGGTCTTTGCAGATGAAAATAGTTTTGGCTTTTCTTTTTTTTTTAAATTTTTTATAGTTTATTTATTTTTGAGACAGAGAGAGACAGAGCGTGAGCGGGGGAGGGGCAGAGAGAGGGAGACACAGAGTCTGAAACAGGCTCCAGGCTCCGAGCTGGCAGTCAGCACAGAGCCCGACGCGGGGCTCGAACCCACGAACCGCGAGATCTGACCTGAGCTGAAGTCAGACGCTCAACCGACCAAGTCCCCAGGCACCCAAAGTTTTGGCTTTTCAAAGTTTGCGATAGGTTTCAATCTAACATCAATAAAAATGATTGCTATAATTTGTCAATTGTCATAATTATTAATGTCGGCTGTTCACTGAGCATTTTACGCACGTGGTCTTTCACTCTGACCACACCTGCCCGGAAGGTCATCGTTGTCTGCGGTGTGGGGACGAGAAGGGGGGCCTCTGAGAGGGGCACACAGCCGGGCTCGGGGCTGTGACAGGCACGTTCCCCAGAGCTTTCCGAGTGAAAGGCCTGAGCAGCGCAAGGCGGCCGTTTGGAGGGAGGGGCGGGCTTGGCCGTGGAGGAGCCCCGCTCGGGCCCCAGCCACCCCAAGCCCTTGGCGGAGTCTGCCCTTCACTCTGCGCCACCATTTCCTGTCTGTTGAACGGGGATCTTGCGGCTTCTGGTAAGTTCTCACACCAGTGTGACCCTGCAAGCCTCGTGGTGAAACGGCACCTCTGAACTTCTCAGCGGATGGCATCGAAACATCGGCCTGTGCCCAGGGGACGGGGTCTGGGACGCTCCGGAAGCCCAGGGGCGGGAAAGCTGGCCCTTTCCATTCGTTTGTTGGTGGCAGCCAGGCTGCATGGGGCCCGCGGCTGAGGAAGTCAGGGCGCCTGGCACAGCCGCCGAGTCGCCGCGGCCAGCGGGGCTGCGAGTTCCAGCCCTACTCGGAGAATGAGGGGAGCCCGGCCGCGGGCACACCGGCAGCGTCCGCGTTCTCCAGGCCTGCGCGTGGCGTGTGGCACAGAGCAGGCGCCCCGCGCTGTCATCCCGCCGCGTCCTGGGGCCGCCGCGTGCCGGCCCCGCCGCGTGTGCCGGCCACGAGTCCCTGGTCTAGTCCTCTGAGTGGCCTCGACCGCTCTCCGTCCCCCCCCCACTCCTCTCGTCCGGCGGTGACTCCCGGTGGCTCACGTTTCAGAACCCGCCGGGGGCCGCACCCCTCCCCACCCCCGCACGGCCCCACGCGGGTCACCGGCCAGCTCCTGGTTGCGGCCTTGGGAATGGTCTCCCCAGGGGCCCTGACAAAACCCACGTTCCTCCCCGCTCAGCACCTGCCCCGCCTCCTGCCTCGGCCAGGCCCTGCGTCGTCTGGCCCCTCGCCGCCCTCACCTTCCCTGTCTCTTCCTCTTGCTCTGTCTACGATTTCCTGCCAGAAGGGGAGTTACGAGAGGGGCCGGAATCTCTGTTTCGTTCTGAGGTGTCCCAAGGGCCCGGAACACTTCCTGGCGATAGCGGGGGGCTCGGGAATTATTCGGGAACGAATAGTGAACGATTCGAGGTAGGTACGCTTGTCGTCATTTTACAGATGAGTAAACCGGGGCACAGGGAGGTGAAGCACTGCGCCACACAGGTCCCGAATGGCAGACGTGGGATTCAGACGGGCAGGCTGGCTGTAGAGTCTGTGTTTTCAACCCCTAAGCTCTACCGCCTGCCTACTTGAACACTGGTGACTTGGTGAATCACATGGCCTTTCTAGATCCTTCTGGCGCCCTGTGCACTAGATCACCACACCTCTTCTTGCCTTTGATTCTCTTTCCCACCTCCATTCTTTGGCCATGCTGTTGCATCCTATTAGGGTGCCCTCTTGTAGAGAACGCCTATTCATCCCTCAAAACCCAAGCTGTCTCGTTCCCCTGCCAGGCATTTCATTTCTCTCTTTGCCTTGCGTCCGTTGCTCTGTGGACAGACCTTGGCCAGGACCCTTCGAATCCCCCCTATTTAGGTGAATCTCCGTTTGAGCCTCTTCATGGCAGGGGCCTTGTTTTATTTTCTCTGAGCCTCCCACCCTGCGTCTCCCGTGTCAGGGACCTAGTAAATGTTTGTGGAATGTGTGACTAGCAATGTTTCTGGCACTTACCACCTGCCAAGTGAGCATGTGCATATTCAACCCTGTTCATGATGGATCTTCATTTTCACACCGTCCATATGTTTCACAGAGAGAAAAATGGGCCCACATCAGAGCGGAATCTAATGAAATCACATCTAGTGGTGAGTCCTCACGTCATTCACTTAGAGGAAATGCTTCCTGGAACGCTGCTCTGTCTTGGGTGCATAAAACGCAGACGTTTAATGTTACCTGGCGCAGATTTCCATTAGCTCTCCAGGGTCAAGAGCTACTGTGAGGGCTGGAAAGCTAACTGGCCATAAGCAAAGTCTACTTGATAAATGCAAATCCTGGAGATCATAAAGTGCATTAGCGTCTATGGAAAGGTGTTAACTAAAGGTCATGAGGTGTGGACAGCGAGTAGCAAAACCCTTTCTCCTATGTGAGCACTTGACCTTCGGGTAACTCTCTAGCTCTTTCCCTGGGAACAGATCAAAGCCGGGCAGCACCGCATGTGGTAAAATGGCCCCCGGTGGGTAGGTTGCACCTGGACAGGCCGCGGCTCCGAACGGGCCCCGTGCCAGGGCTTTGCCGAGCACCGCGGCTCTCGTGCTGGCCGCGTCCCTTGCCGGGAGCCGGACGCCGAGCCGACGGAATTATTCATCGAGCTGTCGGCTCCCACGGGGCGTGAAGCTTTTATGCCGGTGCAGCTCCCGCACTGCCTGCTGTGTGTCTCACCCCCTTGTCCCTGAGCGGCTACCGGGGGGTGGTGGTGACAACGGACGTGGCCCCCGGTGGCTGTGGGGCTGTGTCCCCGTCGCGTGCCCTTCTCAGCGGATGGCGGCCTGGGAGAGTCGTGGGGCCCCAAACGCGGAACCCCGCTGCAGACACCTGCTGCGCTACGTGCATGATAACTCTGGAGGGTCAGTAGCCGGTGCTTAGTAAACCCGTGGGAGTGTAAGGGACACGCGGTTTGGGTGCGTGGTCGTCCTGAGGCTGAAGAGCGCCCACGGTGTGTCCAGCCCCCTTTCCCCCCGGCACCCCAGGGGCAGGCAGTCCTCGCCGTGGCCGAGACCGGCGTCTAGGGCCGGTGGAGACCTGTGGTTTTGGCAGTGAAATACTTCCCCTTCCAGGCCTTTCCTTGAAGTCCGCTAACCGGGCGTGGTGAACATGCTCTGGCTACACTGAGGGGCTTGGGGCAGGCCTCCTTCCCTCTGCCTGGATGGGGTTGTGGAGGGAACTCCCAGCCCGAGTGGGGGGCTAGGGAAGCCAGTTCTAGCGGCCCCCACCCGCTCTCGCCCCGTGCCAGCCCCGGATTGCATCGTCTTTCCCCACCTGAGCCTCCCAGGGGCCCCCGGAGGTCCGCACCCTCATGGCCTCCGTTTCCCAGGTGAAGAACTGGAGGTTCAGAGATGTTAAGTAACTGACCCGAGGCTGCTCAGCAGGAACGCGGCCAGGCGCGGGCTCAGCCCCAGCCCTCCGGCTCGAGAGCCTGGCTCTGAATCCCGGCCTTGGGCTGACCTCCCGTCCTCTTCCAAAGCTAATTAACGTCCTCTGATTCTGAGTCAGCCCTGCCTTAGTGGATGGCTCCGGGCAGCACATTTCTAGGGCACAAGATGTCCCCCTGCTTCCCTCCTTCTGCCCGAGCCTGTCAGTTCCGGAATGGGCCAGGTGTCCAGTCTGGCATGCGGCCCAGACCTTAAAAAGCTTTTCCCCTTCCCTCTCAGGCCTGGGTGTGATTCCTCTGCGGACAGGCCTGGTCCCCCTCGTGACCCGGCACGTCTCTGGGAGGCCGGAGCGGGGAGTCTCAGAGCTGCAGTGACCGGCACGAAGGGCAGGGGCCCCGCTGGGGGCCGTGTGCTCATCGTCCCGCGGGGGCACTGGGCTCGGGCTCGCCCGTCGCTCCCGTCCATCCCCAGCGTCTCTCCGGCGTGGGGGTCCGCCAGCCATAAGGAATTTGGGTCCCTGTGCACGGGAGGGGTGGGCTTCGCGGCGGGAAAGCTCTTCACTCTCCGGAGATGCAGGAGGCCGTCGCGGGGCATTAGGGCCCCTTCGCGGCAGGCGGGGGGCAGGGCTGGGCGCCCCTCGCTCCACCTGCGGCGTTTCCTTCTTCCTGGAGGCACTGGAGACTTTCCGGCTCCTTCTAACCCCGAGCTGCCGTCCTGCTAGGGCTTCCTCTTGCAGCCCGTGTCTCGGGCCCGGGAGAGGCCCCGTGTGCGATGAAGCACAGACTTCTCCGTGAAGAGAGGACGTTCTGGGGACTTAGGTACAAAGTAGGGACAGCCTGGTAAGAAGGGGGCACGCGGCACACCGAGGGGGACGCCCCGGGGCCTGGGGGGGGTCTCCCCCACCCCTGCCCGCGTCTCTGTCACAGCGTCTTCCAGAACAGCAGTGCTCAGCCTCTCCCTCTGGAAGAAAGACCCCCTTTCTCGTTACTACCGGCCCATCGCAGTCGATACAGATCCCACATGGGCCCCGTGAGGAGTCAGACCCACAGACGCAGGAAGTAGGAGGGTGGGGGCCAGGGACCGGGGGAGGGCAACGGGGAGTCCCTGTTTCATGGGGAGCCTGTGGGAAGATGAGAAAGTTCTGGGGATGGACGGTGGGGATGGCTGAACAGTGTTCGTGTCCTTGATGCCACTGAACTCTGCGCTTAAAACAGCAGATTTCATGTTGGGCATCTTGTAACCACGATAAAAAGAAGAGAGGAAGGAAGGAAGGGACTCCCCTGCGGCTGCAGGGGTGTGGGGCTGGGCAGGCTGCTCCCCCTCCCGCCCACCCCTCCGCTCTGGGGGCTCCCGTCTCTGGGCAGGGTCTGGGCCTGGCCGAGGAAATGCAGTCATGTCTGGAACACAATAAATTGCGAGGCCAGGCAGTGGCCGGGCCCTGGGGCCCTTTAAAATGACTCTGGTCACCGTGGGCGCCGACCTTCAGTTTCCAGATCACTACGTGAAGGCGGACGTGCCCGTCCTGTGACAGGTGCGGGTGCAGCAGCTCCCGGCGGAGGAGGCCCGGCTCCTTCTACGCCGTCCCTGAGACACATGCAGCCCCGACTGCAGCTGCGGAAGCCTGTGCGGGGCTCGGGGCCACCACCCCTCCAGGCATCCGTCCCCAGATGCTCGGAGCCCGTGTTTTGTGAGCTCGGTGGGTGCCTGGACCCCTCGTTGCGTGGGGCAATGGGGTGCCGGGTGCCCAGGGTGGGCCCTGCCCCCGGGCTTGCCCCGAAGCGTCCCCGGGTGCCTCCCAGAGGTGCTGTGAGCTGTGAGGGAGGGGCCTGTGTCCCGAGTCGCTGGCCTTTTCTTGTGCTTTCTGTGGCTCCTCCCTGAGGGTCTAGAGCCTGTTGTAAGAGCAGTGTCGTCCTTCTGGCTGAGCCTGGCCGGCCTGCGGAGGGGCCGTGGGCCAGAGAGCAGGCAGGCCAGGGGCCCCGTGTGTGCCCCGAGGGGCCGCTTCCGGGCACGCAGGACCCTTGGAATTCACCCTTGAGATGGTCCCACCCCGACCAGGCTGGGAAGGCCCTGCCTCTGCCCACAGGGACAGGCTCAGGGGCAGAAGCGTGGGGTCTCACCGAGGGCTTCCCGCGGTGTTGACATCGCAGGGTCATTGCGGTGGCCGATCCTGGGGCGTGGTCACGAGCAGCGCCTCAGGGGCGGGCACTGCGGGCTCGTCCTGGCCTCCCTCGGACTCCTCACCGCCCCTCTCTGCTCCTTCCTTTCCCCAAGGAGGAACGGGGTAGGCAGCTCACGATGCCGTTTTGAGAACCAAGAGTGGAGTAGGTGCCCGTGGCGCGTGCCGTGGCTGGTCGCTGTTAACAGCAGCCGGAGTTTGGCAGCAAAGCCCCGTCCATGCAGATCCGGATGAAGGGGTGCGTGAGGGTGTGTGAGAGACTGCCGATGAGGGTGCTGGAGCCGTACGTCCCGGGAAGCGGGCCTTGCCCTTCACACCCGGGGAGCAGGGGAGCTCCCCGCAAAGGGTTGAGACGTGACGCAGAACATTCCCGCGAGGCTGGGTTTCCGGGGAGCTGCTCCGGGGTGATAACGTCAACCAGAGGGAGCCAGCCGGCTTTTGCTGTGAGGCCGTACGTTGCTTTACCAGAAAATCGGCTCGGTTGTCAATTGGTCATTTGCTCCCATAGGTGATGATTAGGGCGTCTCCTTCTGGGGCACCAGATGTTGGCAGAAGCCACCTTTATCCAGATGTTTCCCAGCTTGAGAAGGACGTGGTGCGGGAGCTGAGCAGTGCTGTCCCTTTGGGAGGCCCGTGTGCCCCCCCCCCGACCCCCGCCTGGTTCTCTCGTCCACAGACACATTCACATCCTCAGAGTCAAGTCTCCCAGCTGTTTCGGGCGACCTCGGCGTTGCTGGAATAAACCATGAGCGGCTCCAGGGGCCTGGCTGAAACGAATGATCGTCTTCGGACAGAGAAGTGCCGTGTCCCTCCTTGTGAAGGGGGCCCGCCCTCTCTCAGAGCCGCATCACTGGCACGGACAGTCCCCCAGGCCGGGCGGGTCCCGCGGCGGTGGCCAGTCCCCAGGCAAGCACTGGCGCCGCTGCCCGAGCAGAAAGCAGTTGGCAGTGTCTGCTTGCTGTTGAATTATTTCACGTCTTAATGAGGCCATTTTTCACGTCCTCCACTGGTTCCCCAGGGCCCACCGATGGGGTGGGCAGTTGGCGAGGTTGGAATGAATATTAATGAGGCAGCATTATGTCTGGCGTGTCTGCTTAGTGTCGCTTCCCCAGGGGAAGGGGCTGGGTTGGGGGAGCCCTCCCTCAAAGGCCATGGGGCTATGCCATCTCGGCATCACTGGCAGTTTTCCAGTTTGGGGAAGTCCCTGGGGGCCACGGGGTGGGGGGGGGGGAGGGCTTACATCCCTGTGAGCCACTCCGGGGAGAGATTTCTGTGCCTGGACAGAGTGGGCGCCATGACTGTGTTGAACAGTCCATTCTTGAATCTGCCGACGGTCGGCTTCCTCTTGCTGGGGGACCTCGAAGCAGGTGTTACAAAGGGCACCCAGTTCAGAAGTGCTGAGGTGCAGTGCTGCTTGGACAGGTGTGGAGGTGCCCGTGTTCTGCCCTCCTTCTGGGTCCCTCTTGGCGGCGTTTGGGGGGAATGTTCTGGAATGTAGTGCAAACGTATAGATGAAATGTGGTAGCCCGGGAACACTTCTCAGCCCTGAAAAGGGAATGAACATCCTATGTCATGTGTGACTTTTGAAAACACTTAGACTCTGTGACAGAAGCCGGTCGCACAAGACTGCGCACCCGAGGGCCCCATCCTGTGAGAGTCCAGACGAGGCAAGTGTGTAGAGGCAGACGTAGATGCGCCGTTTCCAGGGACTGGTGATGGGGGCGGGAGGGGCTCTATGTAATCAGGCACGAGGGGTCTTACTGGAGCCAGAGGATGCTGTAAACGGGTGTACGTGGGCAGGGGCAGCACTCCGTAACGTTACAAAGAGTCACTGAAGTGTAAAACAAAGCAAACCAACCGAGTCACAGTCACTCAGTTTGGGTTGGAAACCAAGAAACTCCCTAGGAACGACATGAAGATCGCCCTCAGCTGTCTGCCACGTGGGAGGCCTTGCTCCCCTGCTTCTCTCCCGGGCCAGTGCTTTGTCGCCACGCTCAGCCCACCTCATCAGTGATCTTTATGGCTCCTTCGTCTTGCTCACTTAATGATGCGCTGTGTCCCGTGTCAACTCCTCCGGGTGGAGGCCAACCAAAGGCCCCAGGAAAAAGGTCGAAAACTTGGGAAGAGGCTGGAGGAAGGCAAGCGAAGTGCGTACGCGCTAACGAGCCGGGGCTTTGAGTCTCTGAGAGGAAGGGATGCACCCGCGTGTTGGATGCACGCGTCCATCCGCCTGGACACTCTCTGCTCGCTCGCCTCCACCACGCTCTGTGCCCAGGAAGGACACCCTCTGTCACTGGCTCCCGTGCCCACTGGCCTCCACTTGGCCTCCAGCTGGGCTCACCCAGGGAGGCAGGGACACAAGATCAGAGGGCGGGAGGGGAAAAGGCCGGAATATTCATTCTGCTGGGTCGGGGGTAGGCTGTGGCTGCGCCCTCTGTGTACGGCCAGGCCTCTGCGGAGGGGTCTCCCTTGCAAACATTTCATTCTCTGTAAATGCTCCCTGCCCTGTCTCTTAGGACAAGGGGCTTGGCCGCTCCCCGCAGCTGCCGGGCCAGCCCTGGGGGCTTCATCCTCTCGGGTTGGGCCCCCTAACCCGAGCCCTCCACATAGCCTGCGCCCGTGAGCCCTTTTGAGGGCCTTCTGCGCCCTGACGGGTACTGTGCCCTCAACGTATTTGACCTGGTGTTTCCCGTGGAGGTCGGACGGGCCAGTGGGCGATACCGTTATATGTTTAATCTTCTGCTGCTGAACGGCTGGTCGCTGCCAGTATTTTTTTTTTCATCTTTGTGCGATGATTATGCGCGTTGGACAGATTCCTAGAATGTGTGAAGGAATGCCCACTTCAGCGTATTTCCAGGAGATCTTGGACAGAGCTCTCGAAGGTGGCCCAGCTCCGGGGGGGTGAGGGCCGCTGCAGGGCATGGTCCCCTGGACCGTGAGTTGGGGACATTCGTGAATGCTTAGGAAAACAGGCTCCCGCTGTGAGAACTGAGAACAGCCATTTGGTTGGGGGCCCGTTTACTCTGGAGCCTTCATGGCGCCTGTTCCGGGAGCTCACAGGAAGGCTCTGCCTCAGGTGCCCTGTGCCCGGGGTCACAGAAGACACCTGGTGAAGCCCAGGGAGATACGGGCTCTCACCCCAGCTGTGTGACCCTGGCGGTCCGGGGCCCCCTCTGAGCTCTGAGCCTCCTGGAATTGTGGGGCCACTTTAAATGGATGGACCGTGCGAAGCCCTTTGCCCATCCGTCCTGGACGTGAGATTGGGGGCCGTGTCTGTGCCTTTTCTGAGCTGCTGACACGTCCACGTCTCTGCGCTGCAGACAGTGTTTTGTAACATATCCGATTTTATTATCTGTGTGGCTTTGCCGCCCCCGGCCCCGCCTCAAAGAGGCGTCCATCAACCCTCACGTGTGCGGACTCTGCCTGCTCCTCATGACGTGGAAGCCACTGGGCTTCAAATAATTTTAAAATAAGAATCTTGCCGTCTGCTGTCCTTTGCTTTTCCGAGGGAGCCCAAGGATGGTCTTCACCATCACCTCCGGGTCGCCCGGTGGGATCGTCGTCACTGCGTGTGTGCGTGTGCGCGCGTGTGTGCGCGTGTGTGCGCGCGCGTGCGTCCAGAGCGCAGGCTCCGGGCGGTTCTTCAGCTGGGAGCCGATGGGTTATTCCAGCTGACTCGCCGTCCTTGTTGATTCCAGCGGGCGGCCGCGTGCGGCCCGCTCTGTGCCCCAGGCCTTCTGCACCTCGGCCGGTGGCCTCTTCTGGGATCTTCATTCCCCGGGTTGCGGGTTTTCTGTCCTCTTTCGCCGCGCTCCTGCCCTACGTGCCGCGGGAGCCTGTCCTTAGCACGGTCCCTCGGGGACGAGGCCACACTGCCTGCTCCGTAGGCGCAGATGGGAGTCACGGGCGAGCCAGGGGTCCCCCTCTCTTCTCTTGCCAGACGGTGACCCAGGAGCCGAGCCCCTGCCATCCCTCGCCCTCGCCTGGCACCCCGGACGCTCTGTAGGTGCTCCTGGTTCCGCCCGCGGCCCTGAAGCGTGTGCTGGGGCCCCTCCGGGCCGGGCACCGGGGCTCAGAGTGGCCTGAGACGCCCGTCCGTTCACTCAGCCACAGAGTCTGCCCTTGCAGGTCTGAGCAGGGAAGCGAGTTGTTGAAGGGCGTGGGGTGCTCTGTCCCAGCCGGGAGGCCCGGGGCGGCTGGCTGCGTGGTCAGGAGCAGCACCCGCGGGAGACGGCCCGTCTGCTCGCCGGCAGCCCGCCCCGCGGACCCAGCTGTGCCGCCTGTCACGTGCGGTTCTCTTGCCGGGACGGACAGTCCCTGCCAGGCGTGCGGGGGCGTCTCTGGGAGCGACTTTCTCACTTGCGCCCCAGAGAGGGGAGGCTGACCAGGGGAGGTGTGCGCCCGAACTTGGCGACGAGGTCACGGCTGACGCTTGCTGGGCGCACGGGGCACACAGAGCTGACGCACGGCCCTGGGCCCACGTGCCGTGGGCAGCGCAGAGCCAAGGGGCGTACGTGTGGACGCCTCCTGGGAGGAAGGTGTGGATGACTTAGGGGCACACGTCACCACTCAGTCGGCCTCACCGGGGTCCCGGGGGGGAGGGGGGCAAAACGAGCTGTGCAGATGCTAAGCGAGATGTTTGCAGATGTGCAGACAAACAGAGAGGTCCTTGACTTCATTTCTCATCACGGAAATGAAAGACGAAGGGTGTTGACTGCCAATACCTGCAGGACTTTCCTCCCCGCGCTGCGTTCGGGGCTGCTCTGTGCCCCGGCTCCTCGGTTCAGTTCTGCGCACGAGCTGTGTTACCTGCCAGAATGCAGTTCCCACGGAGGAGGAAGTTCTTTTCAGCACGATACCCGCACGCTGAGGGCACACTGACGCTGCCTGACGCGGGCACCCCGTAGGTACTTGCTGTATGTACTGAAGTGGGGGGAGCCCAGCGTGAAGACGGGACGAAGTCTTGTCAGCTCAGGCATTCAGGGCTACTTGGCGGCAGGGAGGCGGCGGGTCCAGCCCAGCGAGGCCGGGAGGGGTCGCAGCGCCTGGGTCAGGGGTCCCGATCTTCCCCGCAGGCTGAGCACAGTGCACAGGGCTCAGAGGGGGACGCTGGGGAAGGAGGAGCCCCGGGGAGGGACGCTGGGGTCTGGAGGGAGGGAGGGTCTTCTCTGAGTTCGGCGGGAGGTAGGGTGACAAGGAGTCTGTGATGATGCTGTTCCCGGCTTGGGTGCCTGGGGGTGGGGTGGGGTGGGGTGACGGCCGTTCCCGAGACGGCCGGTGTCGGCTTGTTCTCCACGCCGCCGTCTCTTACGGCTTTATGCTCTCAGTCCCACGCCGGGCGGCATCGGTCACTTTAGTCTGCGGTCTGGTAATTTCTAAATGTGCCGACTGATTGGATTTGATCAGGCTTAATAGGATCTTTTATGGCTGAAAATTTGACTCAAAGTGAAGGACATGAAGTTTTAAAGGAGCCCTGGGTGAAATCCTTCCTGCACGTTCACGTGGATTAAGGGTGAGGGTGACAAGCCGACCCTACGACTCCCGTGGAATCGCAAGGGGCCCAGGAGAGCCGCGTCAGTCCTGGAAAAGAGGCAGAGGGGAGGACCCACATTTCCCGACCTCAAAACTCACTGCACAGCAGCACTAGTTTAGACTGTCTGGTATCAGCACAAGGACGGACGTACAGATCTGTGGAATCGAAGTGAGAGTCCGGAAGTCAGTGCATAAATCTACGGCCAGCTGTTGTCCACAGGGTCCTGGGTCATTCAGTGGGAGGAAGGACAGTCCTTCAGACAGATGGTGCAGGGACAGCGGGGTCTCCAGACGCCAAAGGATGAAGTTGGATCTCTGCATCAACAAAGGATCACCCCTGAAACAAAGACTGCCTCAAAGTGACCCGAGACCTGAATGTAAGAGCTAAAAATGATAAAACTCTTAGGAAAAGAAAACTAAAAACGCCCCATGGGATAGAGCTGTGTGACCTTGGTTTTGGCATTCTTTAAAAAAATTATTTTTTTAAATATTTATTTATCTTTGAGAGAGACAGAGTGTGAGCAGGGGAGGGGCAGAGAGAGAGGGAGACACAGACTCTGAAGCAGCTCCAGGCCCTGAGCTCTCAGCACAGAGCCCGACACGGGGCTCGAACCCACGAACCGTTGAGATCATGACCTGAGCCCAAGTCGGACGCTTAACCGACTGAGCCACCCAGGCGCCCCAAAGATTCTTATACATGACAGTAAAAGCATGAGCAGCTAAAGAAAAATAGATAAATTTAATTACACTCCATCAATATAAAAAAAAAAAAAAAAAACTTTTCTGGGGCACCTGGGTGGCTCAGTCGGTTAAGCGTCCGACTTCGGCTCAGGTCATGATCTCACGGTTCGTGGGTTCGAGCCCCGCGTCGGGCTCTGTGCTGACAGCTCAGAACCTGGAGCTGCTTCAGATTCTCTGTCTCCCTCTCTCTCTGCCCCTTCCCTGCTCTTGCTCTGTCTCTCTCTGTCTCTCAAAAATAAATAAAAGCTAAAAAAATTTTTTTAAAGCCAAAAAAAGCAAATAAAAAAATTTTGTGCTTCAAAGAACACTACCAAGAACGTGAGAAGACAACACACAGAATGGAAAAAATATTCGGAGATCATAGATTTCATAAGAGACTCGTATGTGGGATATATAAAGAGTTCTTACAATTGAATAATAAAAAGACACGTAACCTAACTAAAAAGTGAGCAAAGCAATAACAAAAAATCCAAATAACTCATTTTTAAAATGGGTCAAAGACTTGAATAGACGTTTCTCCAAGCAGGATACCTACCCAAGAGGCACAGGAGAAGGTGTCTGACATCATTCGCATCAGGGAAATGCAAATCAAAACCACAGTGAGAAGGACCTTCACACCCAGTCGAATGGCTCTAATCCAAAAGCCAGGCGCAGGTGTTGGTGAGGATGTGGAGAAATTCCCCTTACACTGCGGGTGGGAATGTCAGATGGCGCCACCATTCCACAAACCCGCCCGGCAGTTCTCTGGCAGTTCAACATAGAGTTATGTGGCCCAGCAGTTTCACTCCGAGGTATAGACCCAAGAGCAGTGAAACCCTGTGTCCACATGAAAACTCGTACACACATGTTCACACCAGTGTTCTTCAGAGCGGTCAAAGCATGGAAGCAACTCATGTCCATGAGGAGTGATGGATGAATGGATAGAAAAAGATGACCTATGCATGTGATGGAATGTTACTCAGCCTTGGAAAGGAGTGAAATGCCAGCACATGCTGTCACGTGGATGGACCTAGAAAGCATGACGCCAAGGGAGAGTAAGAGTAGCCAGACCTTGTTCGGGGGCAAATTTGTAGAGACAGAGGTAGACTGGTGTTTACCAGCAGGAAATGGAGGAAATAGAGGGTTTCTTTTTGAGATGATGAAAATGTTCTAAAATTTTGGTGATGATTGCACAATTCTGAATCAACTGAGTTCCACCAACTTGTACACTTTATTTTATTTTTAAATTTTAATGTTTGTTTTTGAGAGAGAGAGAGAGAGAGAATGGGTCCCTGCCGGAAGCCCGGAGGCTCTCAGGGGTCACGTGGGATGTGGTGGGTGCTCCGGGCAGATGAGGGGATGTGGCCGTGCGGGAAGGCATTCCAGGAGGAGGGAAGTTCAAGGGCAAAGGCCTGGAGGCGTGGCAGCTCTGTGTGAGTTGAGAGTGGCTTCCTAGCAGGACTGGAGTGGTAGCAAAGCCCTGGGCGCCAGTCTGGCCATCAGGGATGAGCTAAGGGGATCAGTCCTTTGGGGCCCGTGGAGAGCCAAGGAGAGCGCCCCATCCACTGGCCCTGGGTTGGGAGGGGCCTGTCGGCGGGAGGGACAAAGACCCCATTCCTGAAAGGGAATCATAGAATGGAAAACGAAGGGGCCCCCGGCCCAGCGTCGTGGTCTCTGTAAGATGATGCGGTCCAGGGAGCAGGTGCATCTGTGGGGACCCAGAGCGCAGAGCAGGGGCCGCCAGCAGGGATAGTTCCCCCCTCCCTTCCTAATTCAGTAAGTTTTACCAAATGAACCTTATTGGAAATAACGGATTCAGGAACAAAAAGGTGAAGAGCTCACTGCTGTCCAGTAGGAAGTGAGGCTCTCATCACCAAAGGTATGAAAGCACGGGCCGGATCCTCACTTCTCCAGGCCGTGCTTTTCAAGCATGCAGTGATCCAGGGAGGTACACTGCTCTCCTGCTCTTTTGTCTTTTCCTCAGACTGTCAGCACCTGAGGGTGGACATTGCTCAGTCATTCAACAAACCTGTGCTCCTGTGCTGCATAGCTACTGTGTGCCAGGCACTGTGCTGGGGCGGGGGGGAAGACAGAGGCTGCAACAGGGAGCAGAGCACCCAAAGTCCTTATATGTCCGAGGACTCTTGTTGTGTCTTTGTCCCCAGCCTCCAGCCTCAGGCCAAGCCCCTGGGCACTGGGAACGGAAAGGTAATGTTAGTTGAGCAAGAATGTTACCAGGGGGGATGTACCTGCCGTCTGTGCCGCTGGGGCTGTAGATTCACAGCCTGCCCCTCTCCCGTCAGGCCTCCCAGACCTGCCTCATTAACCAGGCAATTGTCATCTCCGTCCGGAGCAGGCCAGGCCATCCACGTGGGTGGCCCTTGTTTAAAGGGCCTCCGGGAGAGTCTCCTCCACCTTCTCCCCCAGGAATGTGTCCACTGGGAGGGACACTATGATGAACAGCCCTGCATGATTTCGAGGTTCCCTGAATGTCCACTCTGCCTCCTGGAGATCGGCCACCCAGGCTTCTTATTAGGGAAAGTCAGAGCACAGGTCTCTGAGGCTTCTCGCGGGCTCTGGATGCTGTGACGTGGTCGGCCTGCAGTTTTCAGGGGCGAGACCGCGTCTGGCAATTTGTAATCATCTGGAGTAGTTGCCCGGGGCTGCCAGGGTTCATCTGCCCTGGCCCTGATTAGCTCCTGCTCCCTTGGGCTGAGCACAGTATCCCAGGGAAGAAGCAGGTGGCCTGCCAGCTCGGCGTCTGTGCAGTGTTGGGGTGCGGGGCTTGGGGTTCCCCTTGGTCCCAGGGCAGACCCGCCAGCTTCATGCAACGCCTCCCAACATGAGCATGCGGGAGCCTAGCTGGGGGCCAGAACTGAGGTTCTTGCTGTCACCTGGGGATGAGGAGAATTTCCCTTAACCGAGCGTCCTCTGTATCCCAGGCACTGGAAGTGTGTTGCTTCACTGGACCCCCTCCCAGCTGGGATGGTTATCAAAGCCCCCATTTGACTCCTGGAGAAACTAAGGGCCGGGAAGGTGAAGCCACTCCACCCATATCAGACGCCTGGCGTTTGATGGAGCCTGGATTTAAATGCCAGCTGAGGTGGAAACGAGGCTCAAAGCGGCGCAGCAAGCTGCTCAAGGTCGCACAGCCATCCCCCGACACTGCTCAGTGAGCTTCCCCTGCAGCGATTCGAGTGAAACCGGGATGATGGCCTTGCTCTGTTCCGACGCCCAGAGATGCAAGAGATGGGAGCCATGGCCTTAGGGAGAGTGTGAGGAGCTAGCGGCTCCCATGCAGAGTACCTGGAAAGGGGGAAAGCAGATTCCAGGCAGAGAAAAGGCAGTGGCGCTCAGCACCGCCCCGCCCTCCCCAGGCTGTTAGAGGGAGGTGCTGTGGACTTGAAAAGGCAACGCCCGCTCCCCCGTTGGCCACAAGGCTGCTGGAATGAAAAACCCACGGCATGGGACCACTGGAGAGACCCCCGTGTGGTCCCCCGAGGAGGGGTGGGTGGGGGAGAGCATCAGGGTCGGCCCGGGCTGCCAGAGCTGGTACCCTAGCGGATCGGCCAAGCCACACTGGTCGAGCCGGGCCCATCGCAGCCATCTGTGTAACTGGACCCAGAAAGGAATGCGTATTAGGGGATCGTAGTGCAGGCATGTTCAGTCTGTGCTCCTTTAGCCACACTGGGGGGGGTGGGGAGGGTGCAAAGACAGAGGACAGGTTACATGGTGGACACTGGTCGCTTCTGCTCCTCCTGGCACGGGCTGCCCGGAGTCGGGAAGCGGCGTCTCTAGGTTCCAGAGGCCCGCCTGCAGCAAGCTTGTCACCTGCTGAGTGTGGCTCCAGTGTTGACAACACGCGCTCTGATCCCTGAACGAAAGAGAGCCTGTTGTTCCATCTGGTTCAGCCAGAGACGGCAGCCACCTTGGCTGCAGTCAGATGACCCTGGGGACACCCGGTGTCCAGCCTGCAGCTGATGCTCGGAGTCGTGCGCTCTGTCCTTGGACGCCTCTCTTTGCGGGTGACTCCCTGTTTTTCCCACAGAGCGTTGGTCTGGGTAATGGTTCCGTGGCCACCCTGCCTTCCGGTCAGGTGTGACCCTGGTCCCGCTGCCCTGCCTTGACGTAGACGTGGCCTTTGCCCCCCTGGGTGCTGGAGAGGCAGGGCAGGAAGGGGTCAGAGGGCAGGTCTTGCCAGCCCCCCACCCTTGAGAGGAGGACAGGAAGCAGTTGGAAAACCGGGGTGGGGTTTGTGTGGGCCGCCTGGGGAGAGAGGCTGATGAACACGGGAGGGGGGCCACCTCTCGAACCCGCACACGGTCTGACGGTGGGGGAGGGGCTGACGAACACGAGAGGGGGGCGATCTCTAGAACCCGCACACGGTCTGACGGTGGGGGAGGGCCAGGTGAACACGGGAGGGGGCCTCGTCTCAAACCAGGACATGACCTGACGGTGGGGGAGGGGCAAGTGAACACGGGAGCGGAGCCTCCTCTGGAACCCACACAGGGTCTGATGGTGGGGGAGGGGCGCGTGAACACGGGAGGGGGCCCTCGTCTCAAACCCGCACACGGCCTGACGGTGGGGGAAGTTGAGCCACCCGCCTCGCTTTGGAAACTGTCCTTGTTCCCTCCCATGAAACTGTTTGTGCAGCCCTGGCTGTGGGTCAGGCCTGAGCGGACGGGGCGGTGGACGTGCACACGGATCTGTGCGGGGAACGCCTGGGTGCAGGCTCGTGGGCAGAGGTGTGTTTGAGGGGCTCCGGCTGGCGAAGACGAGAGGAGGCGTCCCCGAGCGGGTTCTTGAATTTCACCGGGTGGACGGGGATGAGCAGAGGGAACAGCACGGGAGGGTGAACGACGACATCAGGGTCTGAGGTGAGCTCTGGGGATTGGGACGCGGAAGGTGCCGGGGGCCAGACCCTGAAGGGCTCCTGGTCCCTCGGGACTTGGTGCTTCTGGCTACAGCCGTGGAAGCAGGGAGGTTGTCTGTCAACCTGGGAAGAATTTATTCCCTCAAGATACTCTCCAGCCTGACCTGTTGCATTCAGCCTTGAGTGGCTGTTCCAAACGCAGTGAATAGTCACTCTTGATTTTGCTCCTATCTCTCTGGCCCCCCACGCACCCAGAGTTTGGTTCCAAACTACTAGTAATTCTAAAATCCTGAATTTTAAAGTTGCGTGCTTTGCCAAAACTGTTTAAAGAGCAGAGAACATATATGATATATATTTTATCTGTATATACGTACTTGTGTATTTTTAATATATATATCCGTATACATTCAGTGCTTATTTATGCATTCAAGATTCATTCAAGATCTAGTTATGGAGCACCTGCTGTGTGGCAGGCTGGGAATATAGCAGTGAGAAAGATCTCTTGTCTCTGGGACTTATGCTGTAGTGAATGAAATCAACATGTAAGTGACACGTCAAACAGAGCACACAGGGGTGATATGACAACACACCTGGGGTGTCCTGGGTGGACGGTGGAGGTCAGGGAGGGCTTCCGGAGAGAGGTGAGGTTTGCACAGCAAACGGCAGCAATATTGAGAATATCGTCAGTGAGTTTTACCTCCCTAGTGTGCCTCTTCCTCGTAGCTCTGCTGGGATGACCCAGCTGACCACCGTCCTCAATCTCGTGTCTGACCCTCACCTTGGTTTTCTTTTATGGCATCATGCACACAAAAGTAGGTTTGTTTTTTTTAATGTTGCCTATGATTTTAAAATGTTTTATTAAGGCACATTTGCAGGGAGTAAAGGGCACACATCTTAGCTGCACATTGTTGGGTGTTTACCTTCAGAGACGCCTGTGTGTCTGCCACGGGGATGAAAACAGCCCCACCCCGTGCCCCAGAAGGTTCCCTCTTGTGCCCCCACCAGCCACTGGCTCCCCACCCCAAGCTCTGTCTTGATTCGCAGCAGCACAGATTAGTTTTGCGTGGTTTTGTGCTTGATGTCCATGGAGTCATGGGCTACACGGTCCTTTGTCTGGCTTCTCGCACGCACCTTTGTGTGAGAGGCGCCCGTTTTTACCTGTAACCGGGGCCGGTTCACTTTCGCCGCCCGGCAGCGTTCCGTGTCTTTCGGTGGCCGCGCGCGCACCTGTCTGCCAGGTAGGCGCTGGGAGTAGAGACGCAAAAGTCTTTCATAGAAGTGGTTTTGCAGATTGCTTTCTGCACACCACCCCCCCAACAAAGACCGAGGTTTCCTCTTGTTTCAGAGTCTCACCACCATTGAGTTTGTCGGCCTTCTGGCTTTTAGCCGCACTGATGGGTGTGCTGGAGTCTCACCGTGATTTGATTTGAGTATCTCGTCGAAGCTTTTGCAACCGTCAGAACTTCCTCCTTATGAAATGCGTGACCCAGTCTCTTGCTCTTTTTTTTTTTAATTGGGTTGTCTTGTTACTGAACTGTAGGAGGTTCTAAAAATCCATGTCTTATGGGTGCAAGCCCTTTGTGAGATTGATGTATGGAGAATGTCTTTACCCACTCCGTGGTTTCTCTCCATTCCGTTTATGGTGTTAGAATTTCTTAATTTTATGAAAATTCGGTGTGTATCTTTATAGAATTCTTTATTAGTGACACAAGTTTCTTTGGACACCCCTGCTTTTTCATGGACTTTGAAACATATTTTGAAGTATAAGTCAGGCACTGTACTAGGCACAAGA